>NW_015113372.1:254553-271867 GCF_001443285.1 Poecilia latipinna
TTTGTCGTTTTAAGAATGTTAAAAAAAATTTTTTTCTCAAAAAAAAAAAAAAAAAAAAAAAAAAAAAAAACAGCAAAAAAAAAAAAAATCACTTTGATGTGGTTTTAAATCAATAAATGGTTGCAGAGGTTATGATACAATAAAAGATAAATGAGTGAAACAAATTAGAAAAAAATGTGGCTGAAAACAACAGAGATTACCCAGTGGAGAAAAAAAATGATTTGGAGTGAGAAACAGCTTGAAATCTGTATCTCAGTGTGGGAGTATCTGTTCTCCCCTAATTTAATCATCTTTGATAAATTTTCCCCAAGCTTGACTCATTAGCTTCAAATAAAACAACTTTAAATACAAAATGCGGGTCTAAAAACAGCACCAGAATACATGACAAGAAATCAAATTAAAGCTTGCAAATTGCCAGTGGATCTAAATTTTCATGAGCCACTTTCTGCTCTAAACAGCAGTAAGCCGCACGCAGATTTGGATTTCTATTGGCATTCACAAGCAAATGAGTTCAGTTCAAATCAAACTTGACTCAACTTTTCTTAATTCTCAGATAAGTTTAAATTTTAAAATTTATGAAACTTTACTATTAATTTATGTAAAAATATCTGTATTTATACAACTAAAATACAACATTTGGACAATGCGTTACAGAACCAAGTTGGGAAATATCAATGCTTGTTCATACTCGTACTTATTTTTTTTTTCCATATTTATACAGACCTAGCACATAGCTAAATACAACTACTATACCTTAATTGACTAAAGGAAACCTACCGGTTGTTCAAGAATAATTTAAAACATTGATATTAACACTCCTACCACAGTATTGTGCATCTGTCTGTTGCTTTAAAGCTTCAGGAAAACAAGATGTCTTGTGAAATAAACATTCCCACATTGCCTTCTGACATATTTAAACAAATTAGGCGCTACCATGAACTAGCTGCTAATATACACTAACTCACTAGGTAGCTTTTTTGTGTCCATTAAATTTATAGCCTGTTGGCTGGATGATGTTCATCTTTTTTGGTTCAATCGCACAAGGCTTAAAATGTCTTAAATTCAAATAAAAAAGATAAGTTGGCCTTAAATTCACCAACCACAGATGATTAAGTTTAAGAAATATGTAGTTTAACTTTTTTGGAAACTTAATCATTGCGTTCTGTAACTCAAGGCGGTTGCAGCTACCGCAATCTAGTTGCTAATATACCCTAGCTAGCTGTTAAGTTATCATGGGTAAAATGTAAATTCATAGCCATTTGACTGGATGATGTTCATCTCCGTCATTGGCTCACTCGCACAGAGCTTAAAATGTCTTAAATTAAGTACAAAAAAAAATTAAGTTGACCTTATGGATCTTAAATGACTTAACCTTGTATAGTTTCTTTCCTCATAAACTTAATCTTTGCATTCTGTAACTCAAGGCAGTTGCAGCTAGCTGCTAATTTAACCTAGCTAGCTAGCTAGCTATCAAGGGTAAAATGTAAATTTATAGCCTTCGCCATTGGCTTACTTCTGTTGCCAACCCAAACAATGCTGCATTCATTCTGTGCTAAAAGCATGATACAACTACTTAATGTGATTTTCTTAAGTACATTTCTGTCATGATACAGATCTTAAATGTCATTGTTAATAGTCTTAAAAAGGCCTTAAAAGGTCTTAACTCTGTGGATGCTCTCTCCAAAGTCCTCAGATTTAACTCAGAGCCACTGAGTTAACAGCAGGCACAGACTCGGGATGCCACAGGTTCAACTAGTGAACTCTATATGTGCTCCCAACTATTTCTATCATCTGCGCATCTTTTTCTACTAAAATGTAGCCTTCATGTTTGCGGTTGCAGAGGCATCGGAGGCGGGGGAGACAAAGGAGCCCCTGTGCTGTTTTGGCGCCAGTCCTCCAGTGATAGAATGTACATTCAGCACACCCAGAGCCTGTTTGCTGAGATAATTAAATTCTCAAAAGATGCAAGGAGACGCAACACGTAAATTAATTTGAGCCGCAGCAACTGACAGGATTTATGCCGCTTTGGTGGGAGCTATTCACTTCCAGAACAAATAAACGGGATGTTTTTGAAATTAATTACTGTTCCAGTGGGCCATTAAAGAGCATCAGTTATCAGATGACTTTGAAATACACAGTTGGCTCTTTTGATGTGTTAATGATGATAGAGTAAATCATCCCTCCCTGCCATGGAGAAGTGAAAGAGACGGGATGAGACGCGCAAATAACGAAAAAAAAACAAAAAAACACAGAGACGTAGGAAACCTGGCAAGGGTCCAGCCGCTAAAGTTCCACTTAAAACACACCAATAATACTGATGTCGCATCAAAGTCATTCATCAGGACGTTTTCTGTCCCGATTTTATCCTTCGTTCGCCGTTCCCGAGTGAGTTTAAAGTCGACGCTCACATGCTGCGCTGTAAAAACACCGGCATCGTTCAGTTTAAGCGAAGCCGTGAGCCTCTGAATGCAGAGCAGAATTACAGCAGATATAACTGATGGTGTTTCCCTCCCCTCCTCGTTCCTCTGTTGTAATGTGGGCTTGGATTTAATAGGCTGCCTCTTAATCCATGTAAAGGAAGGCAGAAAAGACCCATTTGACATGGGCTAACTTCCCTCTCTAATTAGAAAACCTCATTAAGTTCATTAAGTCATTCCTTGTGTTGGGGGATTTGTTTTACATGTGCCGGCAACAAACTCCGGGCGGGGGCAAGCTGGATGTGGGCTGATAGAGCCGGCCGCAGGGAGACGGAAAACTACGTGTATGAAGCAGACAGGGAAGTGGACAAGAATGTGTGAAATAAGATATTTTCATGCATGATAGGTTTGTACATTTATTTCACTCTCCACAACCAAGAAATCTGAACAGAGTGGAGTAAAGTGAGTGGTAACGTAAAGTACTAAACTCTAGCCTCAGTGTTTAACACAATTAGACTGCAGAGTTTTCATCTTCAATGCGAGTTCAAAAGGGAAAGATTTATATAATGATTTATCCATTTAAGAGGAGACACTGTCTGAAACGAGTCGCTCGGCAACCAAACGGCTCCCAGCAAGTGTACCACTATTGTAAGTGAATGGAAGCAGCTAAAAGTCACACTTTTGTCGACATTATCACTTTGTTTTACTCTTGGGGGTTAATCACCTCCACAGTAATGTACATTGAAGTTGAAGAGCAGAGGTGTCAAACTCATTTTCATTTTAAGATCAAAACTATGTATAAACAAATGGTTAAAATATGAATAAGTTTCAGTCTCTAAATTTGATGAGTACTTCTTAAAGTTAAATGATATTGAACAACTTTTCACACATAAAGATAAAAACTGTGCTGATTTCACTGATAAAATAACATTTAACTGTTACCTTGGCAGGTCAAATTTAAGGCTTTTAGACCTATTTTAATGTTACTTTCAATTAAATTTAAGACAGAAACAACTACACTCATAACTCAACCCATTCTCAGAAAGATATTTTTGTCAAAAAAAAAAGTCAAAAAAAGCATCCACTTGTTTGCTTAAAAAGATTTCTAGATATGTTTTGTGGGTTTTAGATACATTAAATGGGAATAATCCAGAAAAGGAGGTAAACCAATGGCTTCTGGAAGTCCAAATACTGATTATCATTGGTAGGTATGATTAAACGGCCCTTTGTCTTTTCTCCTTATTGAAGGCCTTGGCCTCACTCTGTGGAGGAGGTGAGTTGGGTCTGCAGGTACGTCAGATAGCAACACGGTAACAGATGACTGGATGCCGCCGCCAGAGGCCTTTGGGGTTTTTTCTTGTTTGTTTTGTTGGGGTTTTTTTTTCCTCGTCTAAGTTTTGGCTTCAGGGCCAAATGATTCCTGTGTGGGTGTCACTGAGAGCGGCGATTCATCATTGGCCGAATTACTTAGTGGGCTGAGAGCAGAGGCCATTCATCTCTGCATGTGACACCGGTGTGGCCACGGAGACGGCGAGCTGCCGCAGATCAGGCGGTCGAGAAATCCAACGACGGACTTATATGCACATGGAAACACTCAGTCACAGCGACAGGAAGAGATGTGAGAACAGAAACCTTATCTGTTTACATCTGGCTAAAGACCTTTTAGATTACAATCAAGGGACGTTTGTCATTTATGTCAACATGTTTCAGTGATTTAGTTATTTGTTCTCCAGGAGTTTCGGACCTTCAGTCCATATTTGTTATAATCCTTTGGGTGTTTGAATTTTGGGATTTATTTGTATTTGATCACTTGCTTGTCGTTTTTCTTTGTACTCCTCATTTCCTCATTATTGCTCAATTGGTCTTGCCATATTTACTTTTATTTTTATTGAATTAAATGTCTTCATTTCTTCTTATGCGCCATTTCGTGTGCCTTTGGAGTTTGTTCTCTTAAATATTTTCTCCTTGATATATATATATATATATATATATATATATATATATATATATATATATATATATATTTTATTTATTTATTTATTTTTTTTTTGAGTCTCAGTTCTCTTCCAGTGTTATAATTCACCTTCTCTCAGCCTGCTAGTTTTCTCATTACTTTATTCTTCTGTTAAAATGTCTGACACCGTTTCTCGGTCGTATCTTTGTGTATCGTATTCCTGTTTTCTTCATTAATCCCGTCAACAGTCCGAGTTCCTGTCTGCGTTCTGGTCCAGCTTCAAACCCACATTACATGGCAGGAGTTTAGGTTTTATTTCTGTCATGACCCGCCTTCCTCGTGTCAGTAGATTTTGATAGAGGTAATCGAACCTTTAAGTCAGACTCCACGACTGAATTATTAGATTCTTTTTAAAATATTATAAGATCAAACTCCAGAGTGACAGCAAGTCGTATGTAAAAAAATATTTTTGTGAATAAGTTAATAGATTAGGCAAAATATAGAACAAACAGCAACAGTATTTCATTTTAGTTTTAAGGTAATTAAAATGCCATGCGCTTGTTCTGCTTATTGTAATGTAATATTGGGATTTTGATAGACAGTCACACAAACACTGAACAGCTTTCCTACACCTGCTAAAGGAAACCGTCAGTACAGCATGATGCTGCCACCGCCGTGTCTCCATGTTCAGGGTGATTTGCAGCCTTAATGTTTTGTCACATTTAGTATTTTCTAAGACATTCAAACCGCTGATAGATGAAAGTACACATTTTTTAGAAACAGCTATTTGCTACTACGTGTTGGTAAAATCTCAATAGAATACAGTATTGTATTCTATTGAGAATACAATACTGTATTCTCAATACAGTATTGAGAATACTGTATTGAGTATTCTCAATACTCAATACAGTATCTTTACGGTGTCACTTTACGGTGACACCGTAAAGTGACACCGTAAAGTTGTCACTTTACGGTGACAACTTTATGTTGTCACCGTAAAGTTCACGGTGACAACATGTGACCAGGTGCAAATACTTTTAAACCGTATAATGTAGCAACAATCTCCACCGAACAAGAATACAATTGAAATACCGAAACGCTCACTAAAGATAAAAAGCAGCAGCTCATAGCATTCAAATAAATGTGACAAGAATGCTCCTTAGATCAAGTTTAAATGTGCAGCACAACAAGACACACACACACACACACACACACACACACACACACACACACACACACACACACACACACACGCGGTCATAAACAAACCCCCCCTGCCAGGCCTAAACACCACCTTGTGCTGATAAGACAGAGCAACCACTCACTACCCTGCAGGTGAAAAACAAGGAGGGCATCCATACAATGAGCCTCACACGGCGTCATGCATTTACAATCCACCTCTGTGGCATCAACATAAATCTGCAGAGCCGAGACGTGAATGATTTAAAGCCCCCATTCACTTCGGAAGCGCCAACCGAGGGGAATGCACGTGAGCTTTGGCAACAAAAGGGTTACTTTGAGGCTGTGAATGGAGTACCTGGATGCTAAATGGAACGATTTTGTTTGTTTTTAAAGTGGAGGTAAGTAACGAAGAAGGGAGGAGAAACGTGAGCATGTCCCTTTGTGATTGAATCTTGGCTTGATTGTTTTTTTTTTTGTTGTTGTTGCAATTTTATGCTTTTATTTTGTCTCTTATTTTTGCAATTTCAAAAATAAAGCATTATAGCAAATTCTGGCACAGTGAGCTGGGTTGCCAACACAACATAGAAAACACTCAACTACAAATAAATCAGCACAAATCTCAACCTCTAATTAAACTCATGTCAATATAGTCAGATAGAGTCAAAATATATATGTAAAAATATTTTCATCCCATACATTTTCGACTGCATCACAAAATTTTTGGTTGATTTTTATTATATTCTGAACAAATCCAGATCCCATTGGAACTGAAAAGGATTCGACTCTTGAGTTTAAGAATCAGTATTATGTAAAAATCAACATTTTTGAGCTTTACATCTTGTTATAATGTCATTCTCTCATCAAAAACATACCTGGGCTGCTGCTTTGATTCTTTCATGCACGTTTAAGAAAAATCTCCTGTGGCAACCGTTAAGAGGTGGAAAACGCCTGGGTGGACCTAGCTCCGCCTCTGAGGACAAAGCTCCTCCTTAGAGCTGCAGTTTTTGAGTTTCTGCATTACAGAGAAGCCCTCCCACAAGGCTCCCTCACTCAGCTCCTTCAGACTAGACAGCAGCAATTAGTAAAGACCTGGTGGTACTGAGCATCTGCAGCAACGCTGGTTGACTCTGGCAAGGGGTGTGCCTCTCCCAACCCATCCCTTACAAGAACTTCTTGCCTCGTGGTGCCATTGTTTCTAGATTATATAAATTTATTTTGGATCGTTGTGCCTGTAGAAAATATATGGGGGAGAGACCTTTCCTTTATGGGAGATGTAGAAATGTGCTGGGATGCAGTTTGGGAGAATCTCCACAACACATCCAAAACCCCTGACCACCAGTTCATACACTTTAAATTTATCCATAGGATGTTTGAACACCCAGGAAACGTCATGCTATGGAAATGATCACATCTCCTATTTGTGACCTATGTACACTCAAGACTCCAGGCTCTTTTATGCACATGTCCATCTTTATTCCTAATTAATGACGATTATAACTTTCCTCTCAACAAAAGCGCATGCTGTGGGCCTCACTGCAGCTAAGAAGATGTTGGCACTACAATCGCTTATTATTACCTTGGCAACATGGGCCAACTCCTTCCTAGATATCGTTATGATGGAGAGTTCAGTGGCCAGGATGCAGGCGGCTAGTCAAATAACGATTAGAGCTTGGGATGCAGCTTATTCTTTGGTTAGAGAAAGAGTGCAACATAATTCTATGTAATCCTCTTAATATGTGACTGTAAGTGATGATTTCATCTCCTCAACTGTCCACTTCCATATTTGTTATTATGTTGAGATCTTTGGTAATGGGGGAGGCCATGGGGTTGAAGGGTGCATCACAAATTTTACTATTTCTATATCTTATTCTACCTATTGTAATTAAGTTATATTGTACATGTTTTTGTGGATGTAAAACTAAAATAAAAACAATTGATCGCAAAAAAAATTATTTTAAGTCATATATGACATACAGATCACTTATATAACTGAAGTTAACACTATTTCTTGATTGTGCTATAAAATGGCACCATGTGCCTGAAAAAGACATAACAGTTTTTGAGTATTTTTGTGGTGATATTCCCTTTAAAACCACGACCCATTAACACTTGACTAACCAATGACTAACCACGAATGCTGTCACGTTCAACAGATCCTTGAAATGTTAAAATAAATCAACTAAAAAGATAAGTGCAACAGCAGAGCATTTTATCGAAACTTTTGTGCTTTTCTGCCTTGCAGTGACAACTATTTCAAAGATTTTTCCTGCAAATACTTTCTAAAAACCCACCAAATGTTGTGAAAAACGTTAACAACCTGCCCAAAGCTGTTTTCCTCCAGCCCAACTGGGCAGAAACCCGCCCCAATCTGGCAACACTGACAGCAAGCCGTTATTCTGTGTCACACCTCAACAGAACAGACTTTCAGAGTCATATAATTTGCCCCCAACTAAATTAACTGCTTGTAGTGGAGGAAAAAAGAAAAACACAGAAAGCGAGGGATAAAAGTGAGATTCCATCTAGAGTCCGATTATTCTCATGAATCGCATCAAAAGGAAAAGTAATTAAGTCGTCTGAGGATGTTATTGGGAAGGAGGATTCTGTCAGTGAGGCGGTGGGCTTGCGATGCCTGCAGCTTATCCGGCCTGCTTCAGCATGTGTGTGTGTGCGTGTGCGTGTAGCTGTGAGTGACGTGCCGCTTTCCGCAGTGGAAGATGAGACCTCTGTTGCGCGTTTGTAACCGGCGCAGCCAGCCGCTCCTCATTAACCTTTCGGGAGATAAGCCTGTTTTAAGTCCATGTTTGAACAGCCTGTGTGAAGCATCTCCCGCCGATATGCGGCTAGCTAGCTAGCCAGCGCCAGGCCGTCCGTCCCCTCCTCCTCCCCTGTGCTTTTCTTCCCTCTTCTCTTTCAGATTACCAGAATGAAATTTCAATTTTAATCACAGGCCCGCCAAAATCTCCATAAAATCTAGCACCTGAGCCCCCCTCTTAATTATGGAACAAGCATTCAGGGGTGGCGTCGCCGCCGCGGCCCCGCTAACAAGGTTAAAGGGTGCAAAGTGTGTGTAATGGGAAGCAGAGGAACTCACTGAGCAATTGTTAACACCGTGTTAGCTTCCCCCCTACTTCTTTGTCTCTTTCCGTGTTCACTTTCTGTTTTCCCAGCCGCCAGGAATACTCGGAGCACCTTGTTAGAGGCGCTAGGCTAGAAGTAATGTAATTTAGCTAAGTGGCGAATGTGGAGGTGCCAGATGCGCGCCTCGCAGAGGATGGTGTCGGCGTTGGCGATGGAGCAGGTGCACGGAAGCGAAGCTGTTACATTATCTGCCGCTCGCTGGAGGAGTGCTACAGACAGGAGCGGATAATTGGCAAAGAGGTGAAGTTTGGCTCTCCGGAGAGACTTTGTTTCTCTTTTTGTCAACATCCAAAAATATGTAAAAAAAAAAAAAAAAGTCAGTAGGAAGATGTAGAAACTGTGATGAAGGCTTTAAATCTTGTATCTAGTCGTTCAAATCCGAAGCATCGGTTACAACAGATCTGCAGCAGATTAGGTACTCTGCTTTGGAAAGCAAAAGTAATCACACTCCTTGAACTTTTCAACTTTTGTCTCGTTACAGTCACAATTCAATCTCTGAACAAAGTAGAAGGGAGTGGACTGATCTAAAATATCGATGTTATCGATACCAAGTCAGTATCGGGATCGGATTGGTACCGACATGGTAAGGTTCATTCTTTAGTTTCAATACATCATCAAGAACTGGAAAGACCACGACACATCTTCATTCCACCAAACCCCCCGATACGAACCCCACGGTACCACTGGAGGAACTGCAGAGATTAAAAAATGGGATTGTCTGTCACTGAACACACAGTGAAACATGGCGGCGGCATCACCATGGTGATGGTTCTCTTCCTCTGGGACAGGGGAACTGGTCAGAGTTGAGCTAATCACAGGGCAGTTCTGCAAAGACTTGAGGCTGGGGCAAGACAACGACACTAAACTTACTTTTTTTTTTTTTTTTAGCTTCATCATTTATAAAAATGGTAAAAGAATCATGATGCTCCTTCCATTTTGGAAATTATGTGCCGCCCTGTGCTGGTCTGCCACATAAATCACTAAATCTGAAAAGCTGAGTGAATACATTTGCAACCTATTTATAAGAGGCTGAAATGAAATTTTTATAAGATGACAGCAGCTATGGGTAGAGATGGGGGTCAAAAAACAGGCTCAGGAAGATGAATGACTTGATATTTATACCAACAATTCATCATCTTGGCTTTGTAAGCGTGGCGAAAGGATTTCATCAGCACATTTCTGCATTTGTAACACACGCTAACTGGTGTTGCTAAGCTAGGAACCAATCCAGAACCACCACACCAAACCGTAGTAATTAATAACTGATAATTAATTAACACCTAAGTAATAAGTATCTTACTAATTTATGTAGTAATGATTTTTACAAGGAAAATTAATAAAAAAGTGAGGATATGCAGATATTCAAAGCTAGCTTCTTAAAAATATGAACATATTCAAGCTAGCTTCTGAATTCAACCTAGCTTCTTAATAAAGCCACTTATTTTACCGAGCTACAAAAATGAAACTTCGGTATCTGTTCATTTGTTCTCTGACAGAAGGGTGACAATACTTTAAAATGAACAATTGAAGCCTCGCAACTTTCACCAAACAGGAACTCTGGATGTGGCTTTCAGCCAACCGAGCCGTACCGTCGTCATCGCCATGCGATAATTAAAAATCAGCAATTCTTCACAGTGTGCAACCCGACGCCTGTGAGATAAACTGGGACGATTTTACACAGTCAATAATGCAATCGTGCATGAGGGGGGACAGAGAAGGTGTTTTTTAACCCCCCATTTTTTTATGTGACAGGATTTTTAAAAGTGTGAAAAACAACTTTAATTAAATATAATAGATGTCTTTGAGCCTTCCAGTGTGTGAAACTGTATGCCAATTAGATAATCATCTGTGAAAACATTTTTGCAAGAAGATGATTCTATGATAACTTCACGATTACACACCAATGTAACATCATGACAATTATGTATGCCATTCATCTTTTTTTTTTTCTTTCTCCCCTTTACAGCAGGAATCCACAGAGCACACTCTCGCTACGCCACATGGAAACACTGGCATGGCAGAAAACAGCTTTCAGTGAAAGTGTATCGTCTTCCAAATTTCCAAAAGTAATAAATTAGTGGAAACTGCAAGAAAGAGACTAATTTCCTCAGTCTCCTCCTGACAGCTGGCCAGCTTACGCTGCATAGCCGCCTTGTTTGTTTACACAGTAGCTTGATTTTGATCACTGGTCTGCTCAGCTTCCCAGATGTCTCGCCCACATGTGCTGCTGCCATTTCTAGGCTCGCATATTCGCCCGGGCGAGCCTCCGCTAAACTCCCGTCTAGAGAGCTGGAAATACACATATTTATATAAAAATATATATATTTTAACAACTGTTAGCACACATGCACACGGGGGAATAAATGTGTTTTCCAGTGACAGCGCACGCGTGTGTGTGAGCCGTCACACAGCGGTGGAGGAGGGAACAGCTGTTCTCCCTCCCTTCCCATGTCACTGATTTAACATATGGCTAACCTTTTGGAGATAGCGCTGCTGTTTACTTCGCTGCACAACGCCGATAACATCCCAAATCGTTCCCCAAAACATGTGAACACACTAAGCTGTTAGGCTGTACAAAAAAAAAAAAAAAAAAAAAAAAAAAGGACATAAATCAGTGCCAGCCTCATTATAGTGTTATAAGTGATATTGGACCTAAACATGGTTTCCACTTGAGGTCTACTACTGGTGGACGTTTTGGTCGAGTTAAGCCGATGTCGACAAATATAAGTTGAATATTTGGGCAACAGCTGCGCAGCTTTATCATCATTATTGTTTTTTCACATTTAGAGACCTTTATGTGCTGAAACGAGCAAACATCCTCACACCCTCACACCTTGAAATCAACACCTTCGCTCCGCTCCACAGTCTGCTGGGGGTAACGGATCGCGCGGCTCCCGAGTCAATATTATCTCCTGTGCACAGACAAATTACCTCTTTGTTTTAGGGACATGAGTATTCCTCCAGACGGAACAGGAAAAAAATAAATAAATAAAACATTTGCACATCATGAAAATCCCTCTCTGAATCGGGAGGGGGGTGGGGGGGGCACAAAAAAGGGCACACGCTCAAAGGGAAGCTAAAGTGGCACTTATGGATACTGTTAGCGTTTAGCTCAGGCGAAAAGAATTTCTCTCATTAAGTGGGTCTCTCTTTCTCGTTCCCGCCGGCTCGCCGCAGAACAGATCAAATGAAGGTTACGCCGTCCTCTCTCATGGCCTACATCCTGATGCCAGAGCTAATTGCATAATTTGTTTCAGAATTAACAGCTAATAGCAGTCACTTCTCAGCTCCAGCCGCTCCCCTCCCCCCTCCCTCCGCACGCTCACATCTTGTTTTTTTTTTTCTCTCACCCCCCCACACCCGTTTACTCTCATCCCATAATATCTGTATTAGCAGAAGATTTAAACAATGTAGCACAAACCCGTGCTATCGTAAAAGACATTCATAAGCATGAAGGCAGAGCCGTTTAAGCATTGAAAGCTAATTCCCTCACACGGCTCCTGCTTATTGAATTTAATAGCTTTTGTCTAAATGTACAATGGACTTTGTGAGCTGGAGATGGGAAAGCAACAAGTTAAACAAAACGGAAAGAAGATTCATACGAGGGAAAAAACACAACTATGTTCCCATTTTGTATTATATTGGTATTTTGTGTGATAGATCAACACAAAGTAGAGCAGAAAGCGGAAGGAAAATGATTCAAATAAAAATGCGAAAGGTGTGATTTTTATTTAACACCCTTTAGATCGGTACTTTGTAAAACAAGTCGGTTTTCATGTTTTTTAAAGCCTTGCACCAGCACTCAAAACTTTTTGCCCAACCCAGTAAACCCAATAAAACCCAGTCATAGAGAGCGTCTATTGTTATTAATATTTTTGCTGCAGATTCACAGTAATTCTAATAGATGAAAATGTTTTGACTTAAATACCCCAATTTCAGTTGCGTTAAAATTTTTTACATCCTCAAATTCTTTTAATTATTTGAAACCATGTTAAGACCTTGTATTAAAAAATAAGAGAAACAGCTTATTTCTATGTCAGTTAAATTATTGTGAGAAACTCTGAAGGTTCATAATGGCGCGTTCACACCAAACGCATTTTGAGCGTCAGGCGTGTTTAGTTCGCATTCAAAGTCTATGTGGAGGCGCGTCGAGGGCCCGTGAAGGGCCCCAGGGTGTAGAGCAAAATGACCCCAAACCCTAAGTGTCTGCATACAAGGTGCACACATGTCGAACTTGAAGCGTCGGACGCATTTTTGACGCACTGCAGCTCCAGGTTGGAGACCACCGCTACAGACACAAAAGGAGAAATGGTTCATCACTGAAGAAGATTTATTTGGACCAAACCGTGAAGAAAGCTGATGTCGTACTGCTCATTGGACCTACAGAGTCAGAGGAAGCATGAAGCAAAGGGACCAGAAGTCAAAAACGAAGCAATAACCTTCTCTCCCCTCCATGTAATAACAATCCTGAATTTAAAAAGCAAACAAACAGATGGGGGAGGGAGCAAAAGGATGAGTGTGTGAGAGCGACACGCAGGTACGGCAAGACAAAGAGACGGAGAATTCAATCAATACTGTGATCCAGCTGCCAATCATGGACTACATCAACCCGAGGCTGCAGGGAGTGTGAATGTTTTATCTGTTTATCCGGGCCTGGACGCACAGCAGCTCCTGCAGACAACCAGCGCGCGGCTCTTACAGCGCCAGAAACCGCTGGCAGGAAGTGAGGCAACATCGTGGTCAAGCTCCGGTAACAGCAAGAGCAAATGTTTCACTGAGTTCAATCGATAAATATGTGAGCAGTGGTATTTTTCGGTTTTCTTTGTGAACCTCTCTCTACCCCACCCCAACGCTTTTACTTCACTGAAAAGCTACAATGCAGCCACTTCGCATTCTTCAAATTAAAGGTCACTTTTACCTTAAAAAAAAAAACACAAAAAAAACGGAGCTCCGGTGGCAGCTCGTGAATTAGTTTCCACAGGCCTCTCTGTCTGACTTGGAATAAATTCGACTGCTAAGTCAAAAGGGTCGCCACGGTGAGAACATTTCCCTCTAATCACGTGATTTTGACCCAGCGATCTGTACCTGGCTCTCCAGAGCTGCCCGTGTACCGACTTGCGAATGCAGCCCCGGGTGAAAAAAAAAATCTTAATTATAGTCGTTCTCAATGCGCAACCTTCAGACAGCGTTACCCCAACAAATACTGAGAAATAATAGGGAAAAATGTTCTCAAGTCTTTACTGTTCAGAAAACAGGAACAAAGATTTTCCTACTTTGGTGACATTTAAGTTTTAATTTCAGAGTTTGTTCGTTTTTAATTTGCCGCTAAATAATGTTACAACTCCCCAAGCTTTAAAATATTACTTTACCCAGGACTTAGGAATGTGTTTTTGTCATTTTTGACCATTCCTCCAGAATCCATAACAGATAAAACACTGAACTGAACGTTTGCACTGCTACCAACAATCTACTTCCATTTTCTATTCATATTCCCCTTCTTTCATTTTATTTGCACTATGTATTGTATAAAGTTTGTATATATTTATAAAAGTTCTTTTACCTTTCTTTTTTTACCTTTTACATGGCCCTTAGTAATATCAGGTGTTTTTCTGTGGTAAAGTCTGGTAGGGTTGCTATGGCGTTTTTTTAAGGCCTAAAAGCAGCTTTCAGTTTTCAAGGCGACTTACTGTAGACAATCTCTTACCTATTAGTTACACATTTATGTTTTTTTTAACCATGTGTGTCTTTTCCGTTTGGAGCTTCCATTAATGTGCTAATAATTAATGTACTTTCTCATTTATTTATTGTGAACCAAATTAGTTTGAGTTGACAGGGGACAAATGTCATTATAAATGTATAGACTCTATCAGCCTATATGAAACAGTACAATCATTAACTGGTTTCCACATTAGTTTGAACAGTAATGCTGCTGGGTTGCTTTGTTTGTTTATGTCCAACTACTTTTAAAAAAAAGAGGAATGAGGCTGTTAGCAGTTAGCAGAACAATCACGGCGATGAGTTTGTGTCTAATAGGTGCAGATCTGGGCACGCTCTGAATTATCTAAATGCACCATGAAGACAAACACGGTGTGTAAAATTTGCCTCATAAAAATTAACCACTCTCTTCATTCAGAACCACTAGCCACTTCTACCTTGTTTCATGATCAATAAAACCAAAGAAGGCAGCCAAACAGAAAAGCATTGCACCGTTTTATAAAAATGACTTTTTCTTTGGTTTATCAATGAGCTTCGTGCTGTTATATTTCTATACGTTATTGTGATTTCTGTTGTCTCTTGGTTGGCCAAGAAATCCTTGAATAGATTTATTCCTTTTTCATTTCTGGGTTTGTTCCTCAGGAATCGACGAGTTGAGGATTATCCTGTAAAATTGGTGTTGGTCGATCTCTGTTATGAGGTGTGCGTGTGTGTGAACCAGGTTTTTATATCCTGGTGGGGACCTACTTCTGTCTACAATGTGGGGTTGTTAGGACCATTGCTCCCTGTGGGGACATTTTCTTGGACTCCATGAGGGAAAATGCTTTTTTTGGTGTTTTTGGATTAGGGGAGAGGTATGTGACATTTAGGTTTAGGTATGTGATGGTTAGGGGTAGGTAGGGTAAGTGCTACGCTATAGAAAATGAAGGACAGTCAATGTAAAGTCCCCACAAGTCAAGAAAACACAACTGTGTGTGTCTTAATTGGTCCACTTTCATCATTGCCCTCGGTAAGCCCCCTACCATCATACAGCCAGAGCAATATCAGCAGCACCACAGATATCATGTGACCCGGCTTGGCTCGTCTCAGCTAAGTCCATCCTGCCACACACACCAATACAAAACACAGACACACATGCAGGAAATACACAGGCATGCGCACACACACACACGCATTCACATTCAGTACAATCTTACCTGCTTCCCAGGATCAACAGTAAAGGCAGCAGAGTGGGCAAGAAAAGAAAAGCTGATATCACTGACAGCATCAAAAAAAAAAAAAAACCCAACAACAACAAAAAAAAAACTCATATGAGACGATGTTGCCATGCTATAAAAACAATATATTAGTTCATAAAGGGAAAATAATCCAACCAAAAGAGTGCAACTTGTAATGCATTCAGTACATGAAGTTTCTTCAGGCACATTAATTATGAAGCAACTGAATTAGAGCTCCTACAGGCAACTTTAAGAGAAAATGGGGCTAGCCTTTAATTTTATATCAAAAGGGCAGGGTGTTCAGTAATATCCCACACTGCCGACAAACCTTTTAGTGCTTCAGTGTTCAGAACATTTACTTTTTATTTCAGATGCTTCATCATAAAATTTGGTTGGAGCTCCTGCAATGGTGCAGCAGAACATTAACAGTAAACCAGGACAAAAATGTTAGGTTAAGAGGTAAACACAGTGGGGAAATTGAACCTAGCCAAACCAAAGTTATTTCTATTCCTAACTGCTTTTTCATTACTAAAACAAGAGACACTTACATCATGTCTATTAGTTTGTCTGTTCTAAGCTAGGCTAAACAAGCCATCTTCATAGCTTAAGAGTTGCTATTTAAAAGCAATTAACCCTAAAATATATACAATGTTGTCCAGCTTACTGCACTGCATATGCAAAATATCTAAAATCAAATGCTGTATAAATATCTAGACATTTACTCCCCAAAATTCACAGTAACTCAGCGAAGTTCTTGCTATAATATCAGATGTGTTGAAAAAAAAATACTGTATTCACCACAGAGGATGTTCCTACAGTTACAGTTGTCATCATCTTATAATGCTTTTGCTTTGTACAATAGCATCCCATAATTTCAAATAAAGGATTAACACAACACAATAATAGGCAGAAATAGTGAAAAATATCACATTAGGTATGTTTTTTTCTGTTCAGATTGAGCTAAAGGAATGCAGCAGGGTATTAATCATCTAATAACGATTCACTGGTTGGGCATGATTAATAACGGATGACTCATTTAACCATATATTTCACAATGACAAGTGCTAAAACCAAAGATTTAACATCTTAAGGTTATGCCAAAAAATCACACACGCTTAAGTGATTCTGATGATGATAATCCCGTAGCTCTAACGTCTTGAAGCCATATGGTGGTAGTGATTTTTTATGGCCACCCCTTAAACAAACATCCAAACCCTTAAAAGATTTACTTGGCTCATCATACTAAGCTTCCACAAAGCAGCAGGAAGGAGGGGAGAGGAGATGTTAGGAAAACTCAGTCAGGTTGATTGGCTTCATAGGGCGAGCAAAGACGGGAGATTTCAATCAAGATTTCTGACAGTCTATTAGGATTGGCATAGGTTATCATCACCTTGTGAGCTGCCATCCTAATGCATGTTTTCCTTATCAACGTTTTGCACATGGATAATGCCAGAGAGCAGCCAAACATCATTTTCAGGCTAGGTTTAGGCCTATATACTCGTAGCAAACAATGCTCCCGTTTGTGAAATAATGAGATTTACCTTACAGAGATATGCTAGTTAAAGAGCGAGGTAATTTCCCTACTTTGTCAAATGTAGACATTGTTGTACCTCTCATAACTCAACTATAGATTATAGAGTAAAGATGCCACTAAGAAGGGATATAATTGGATGTCTCTGAGATTGATTGGG
>NW_015113373.1:0-51768 GCF_001443285.1 Poecilia latipinna
ATATTTCAGTGGTCTGCCAGTTGGCTTTAGGGCCGCGTCCTCAGTCACGATCCGGGTTCTTTCCCCCCGTGTTAGAGAAGTATGGGTTCTCTCCATGTACTCCAGCTTCAGCAAAAGCATCAGCACCAACAAAATTATCAGACACCAAGCCACACACAACAGCGTCATCTTGCAGAGCCGTGGTAATGCTGCATTCATCAAAGATCTTTTGTAGTTTCTAAATTTGGATAATTACCAAACTTTTTTTTAAATGCACAAAAAATTGGGGATTGTTTTACCATGTGAAGACATTATTCATTTCTAATTAGCATTTGACAAAATGAAAGTACTTTGCTTTGTAACAATTTTATTATTTTTTTTATTTTTTTTAGCAAAAGATGCATCCTACAACACACTATATTCTTCCTCTTTGTCACACAGTAATTCTGTCCAGTAATCCAAACAGTTTGACAGAGCCTTGTGGGTGGTCACTTCTTCATTTGGTCTTTTGCCTTTGTTGTCACGGCTCCTCTTGACTACACAACAAATCAAGATAGCAACTGAAGAAGGCAGACTAAAATGTGGGTTTGCCCAGAAAGTGTTCAAAAGGACTTGATGGATAATGGTAACTTTTAATGGAAGAGTAGATGGACGCAATGAAGCTACAATATATAATGGAGAGCAGACGGGGCTATGGGAAATCAGAGGAGCTCTTTGATGGGCCGGCTGTGCTGTTTACCACAGCAGGCGACAGAACAAACAGCAATTGAGAGAAAAAAAGTGAAAGGAGGGAGGGTACGAGAGAAGAGTGGTGCGGAACTCAGATCTCTCCTACAAATGTGTAAAGCATGGTGCCGCTCTCCCTCCCTTTGGGCCAGAAATGTCTTTGTGCGATGCCATGGTGACGCCTTGTGTGTTTGCGGAAGCTGATGTCACTGTGGGCTCGGCTCTCAAAAGAGAAACCAGCGTCTGACCGGAGAATCAGGAAATGAGACCAACTGTGTGTACACATGCTGGCACTGTATGTGTAGTTCACACGCTATACCATCATCCTTCAAGCACAAAGAACAGCTGATGCTCCAAACATCCGTGGAAAAAAAGGTCAACATTTTGAAAAATGTAGTGAAGCAACATGGTGGACACAAGACGGCGACGCTACTGTTCCAGCAGTTTCCAACTTGTATGGGGGGGAAAAAGCAGCGCAAAATTGATTAGAAGCAACTTTAATTATAATCCGACAAAACACAACGTAAACCACAGTCACACAAGTGCAGGGCACATGACAGTTGTTAGAAAATTATGAACTTTGTGAAAGCAGAAGGCGAGGCTGCACAAACAGCTTCGCGAATTACAGACACAGTGAGAATACGGAACAAGAGCGACTGCAAGGAGATAAAACAAACGAGATGAACACTGTGTTAAACCTCAGAGGGCACAAAAATGACAAGGTCAAACAAACAAACATGCACATACACAAATAATTGGATGCATTAATTTTCCCTTGTTTCCGATACTGCAGATAAAGCAAATTCAGCAGCTGTACCCTTACTGCATTCTGCAGACGGTTTAAATGTAAACTAAATGTACTGCATTAAACTGATCATTGTTGAAAATAGGTTACTAAAAGAGGAATATCTGCTTCCTCATTCTTCACACATTCTTCTATTTGCTGGATCATACCACGCCTTTTCTCCATCTGTGCATTACTGCCCTCCATCCTCCCTTTCTCACAGTTTGGTAGCTTCAGGACAGGTCTGACTGATGAGGAGGGCTAAAGGTGATCCTGAATCCTGATTGTAGCATCCAGCTTGCTCTGCTCTTTGCAAGGAAGCGGCGCAGAAGTTCACATCCTACAGCCACAGCCACAGAAACTCACTCTGTACATATGTTCGCCTTCACCTTTTCCGCCCTCAACATCCAAAAATGTACTGCGCTTAGACAATCTCAGGGTGCTTTAATGTGGAGCATGGCTATTCCATGTACATACTTACATACTTATATAGTATTTTGGGATTAGTTTGATCTGCTGCCATCAGCTCAGAGTTATCAGGCTAATCCACAGCCCTGCTGCTGAATTGACTGAATAGCTGCCTGGGTTTCCAGTTGAAGCGAGGATTTAGTGCATCTACAAATGAGATTTTGCGACATGTAACTGTAAAATCTAAGCTACATGCACTGTGCTCGCTTTGTTGCGGTTTTTATACCAACTCGGTGGGACCTAACAAATCAGATTTCAATTTCAAATACATGTCTCGAGTTTATTGCTTTTTACCATTGTTCAGCTGTATTATGTTGTTCCCTCCGAACAGCATGAGATCTACTTAAATATAAGATGATCAATAATTAATGTAGCTGTGCTTCTGTGTATAAAATAATCCAGTAGGGGGACAATCTGCATAAGGAAAGAATGAAAAGAACATCATCTTTGTTCATACTCGTCTTTATCCGACAATTTTCTCAAAGACACGAGGTTTTTATGCTGCAGATCAGAGGGGGGGGGGATATCAAATGGATGAGTGGATAGAGATTTCTGCCCTAACGCTCCTGGCTGCAAATCTCTACTCTTCTTTATGCCTGCTTTGGAAGTCACTCACATATGCAGTCACATTTGCCTTCACACACAAACACATTTCAATAGTATTTGACGGAGTGTCCACTTTTTTGTAAAATGCTAGGTTCAGTTTTCAACTATGCAACTGATGTAGCTCATCCTACAAAGGGCAAATAATCATTTTCTTCACATTGATGGTGGGATGGAGCAGGACATTTATTTAGGCGCTATCCCAGTTATCTTCTGCTGAAGAAAGAGCTAAACATCCATTTACATCTCCATGTATTTTCTCAACCAATGTTCAGTAGCTATGGAAAAAAAAAAAAAAAAAACAATATCCTTGATACAGTTGGCTATAGGTTTTCTGGACTTTGTTTTGAAGGGACTCCGGTATCTGGTGGGGCCTCAGAGCCAATGATTCCCCAAATGGAGCCAGGCGAGATGGTTCAGGTATTTGATCAGAAATTCTTCTGGGGCCTCACTTTGTCTCTTTTTCAGGCGCTGAGAGGAGTCACTGGGGAAAAACAAGAACCTGCTAGAGGGACTATAGGTTCTTAGAAGGCCTTGAAAGGATGATAAATGTGCCACTGGGGAGAGGGATGTCAGGGTTTCCCTCAATCTCGAGTTATCAGAAGACAATGGATGAATGGATACAAGAAAGACACTCGCATTCCACTTTATTAGATACATCTGTTCAGCTGCTTGCTAACAGAAACAAAAAAATCAGCCAATCACACGACAAAAACTCCGCATTTAGGTATTTATATATGGGACTCGCTGAGTTTAAAATTGAACATCAAAATGAAGGGAAATGGATTTCAGTAACTATCCACATGTAATGGCTGTTAATGCTTAGCTTAAACTCCTCTGCTAAAAATCAGAAACTGAGGCAACAATCCATACAGAGCCACCACTATAGGACTTTTTTTTTGTCACTGACATGGCACATCCTTGTAATGGATACCTAATAGACTAAAATATTGATAAAACGTAAAGTATAAATACAATTAATTTAAAAAAAAGCATGTTTCTCCGTTTCATCCTGTTCAGAATCATAATGTGGAGAATGAGAAGTTCAAAATGAGATATGAGAGGTGAGATGAAATGGAGTTTGTTTTTCAGCTCGTCTAGATATCCTGCATGCCTCACTGTATTTTCTCAGTTTAGTTCTCCTCTACGATCCGACTACATCACACACAGGCACATAATACACGTCATACAGTGTAAATACTCATGTGTCACTTATTCCCACCATCTGCTTATGGGCTTTTGATAAGTACTTGTAATTAGAGATTTAAACCTCTCTCTCTCTCTCTTTCTATTTCTCTTTACAAACACTCAAGCACAGGCACTGACGTGTAAACTCCTAAATCTCCCTCCATCGTACTCTCACTGACTCTCTCCCTTTCAACTACTCCCCCTGTTTTTCAACTAAGCTCCCCACCTCCCCCCTCTTTTTCTCCTCCCTGTCTCTTAAACTCTCACTGGGTCTCTGGTGGGATGTCAGTGGAGGATTTCAAGCCTGTTGGTGTGGATGTAGGGTGAACTGGGAGTTGGTATCTCTCACGTTTGTTCCGTATCTTAGATCTCTTCAGCTGAGACCAAGCTATTTCTGGATTTTATTTCCCAGCTGGAAACAAAATAATTCTTCAAACTACGGTGAAAGGCTCTGAGGTATGGTGCTCATTCTCTCTGGTTAGTGTCTGGTTTTTTTTTTGTTTTTTTTTTGTTGTTTTTCTGTATGTCACATGAGGCCCAGAAGCACACTGTTGAGTATTTTTTTGAAATATTTAAACTTTGATAATTTATTATTTAGATGGACGTTTTTGTTTTTTGTACAATAAGACTGAATGTCTTGTCTCTGTCTTCAAAAGTTACAATTATTTTGTCTGTTCTTGATCCGTGCATGCAAAAAATTTTTTTTATCCAAATTAGACTCTAATTTTTTAGCTTGATGTTTGGACACAAAACGCGTCTCTTTACCTTAGAGATGTCTGAATGTCTGCTGAAAATGCTCTCACTTATATAAAACTTTGGCTATCTTTCATCTAAACACTGTGGAACTGTGTGGTGTCTGTAGCCTACTATTATTTTGTGTGTGTGTGCGCGCGCGCGTATTATCCTAGACTTTAACCAAACAGCTTAGTGGATCTGCTTGGCTTAAAGTTTTAGATCATATTTGCACAGAAACTGTGCAAATATGATATGAAAGTGTTACATGTATTCTTTTGCATTACTGGCATTCTTGATTCAATAATAACAAGCAGCAAGTGGAAAAGGTCACAACAGTTGCTGGTAACTTCATTCCTTCGCACTTTCATTGTTTTGGTTGAATTATATCTGCCTTGTTTGGAAATGAATCACACCCATCTGCAGTGGGATGTTCTTACTTGCCATAAATCAATTCATACCTACCAGGGTTGCACTAACGTGAGATTGCACTGCATGATAACCTTAGTGGAAAATAGCATGGTTTTACAAGATCAAAACATTTACACAGCAAGTTTAAACAGAAATATATTTCTTAAATGTTAGGGGAAAAAAAGTTTAGATCTCTTCTTACAGCTTGCTGTTCGTTAGCAAACATTTGGGGAACAGGGAGCACTTCACGACTCAAGTCAGGCCTACACGTTCTCACATCTTAATAAAGGGACTTTTAACTTAAACATTCATAAGAAACGTCGTGAGATTTTGAAGGTAACGGATTTTAAAAACGTATTCATGCCTGTGGCATAGAGACGAGACACACCTCATTTGAAAACAGACAAGCCCCAATTATTTTCTTCAGATATTCTGCTTTATTCTAGGAAATAATACCAGCAGGTGATAAGTTAGTTATCACAATCTAACATACCTATTAATAATTTAGTGGCCCGAACTGGTTTCCAAAATCACAATCAATGGAAATAATAATAATTCTGTAGAAGGACACACAAAATTTGAGCATTTCTTCGACAATTTACCTTCAATTCATGAAAACAATCAGATGGTTTAAGTGCACTGGTGAAACATTAGTTTGAAGATATGAAAGAGAAGAAGGAAGGGACCAAATGGCAACATGTATATGTACAAGAAGAGAGTATAAAGGGCAGTGAAGACAGTGAGGAGAACAGGTTTAATGGTCCATAAAGCTTTAGATGCACAAAAAAATAGCAGAGCATCAGTACAGCTGAGGTTTTGTTTTCTGCCTCCTTCCAAAAACAGATAAAAGCCTCAGCTTTTGTTTCACATGAGCTCACAGATGGCCTCATTCAGACGCAGCATCTACGCGCCCCGGTGACTGCGAGCAGCAGAAATAGACAAAAAGAAATGAGAGAATGTGGGTTAAACTTGTTGATGTTCAAATTCAGGGACGTTGTGAATTCAGAAGTGTTAGACTGTAAAAAAAAAAAAAAAATCTCGTCATGGTGTTAAAAGAGCTTCGACCGTTTCAGAGAGTCTTCTCTTTGTGATGCGCATTTGTTTTGTCTCTCTGCGTACTTGCTACACCCATCTGTCTCCGTGCTCTTCCAAAATTTGAGTGGGGGTTTGTTTTCCTTTCAAGCTAAAAAGATTTTGGCAACAGAACTGCCTCCACAAAACACGATTCGACCCATGAGGCAGGGAGGGCAGCGGGGACAATAGCAGGGGGCTCAACTTGCAACTGCATGGCCAAGCTGCTGCTGTGAGGTCCGTGAGCATGACCCTTCACCCCATCTGCTCTATGGGTACTGCACTTAGGCTTACCCTGTCCTGTGACCCCAACTTTTTATATTCTTTCTTTTCCGTTTCTTGTTTTACTTCATAGTAGATGTTGTTGATGTCTCTGAGATCCGTTGTGATCACAGTTCTCCGTGTTGTGTCCAGCTGGTCTCAGACAGAGCCGCCACAAGTCATGGGCATGCTAAATTGCTAAATTGCTTAGAGCCCTCAAGCTTAGCACCTTCGTAAAATGGATTGGATCTAAGGGTATTTGTTGTTGTACATAAAAACAAAGAGTTACTTTTGTCCAAAAATCCTAAAAATAATGTACTCTGTAAACCAAATACACAGCATTTTTACTTAAACTGCAAATTGTGGAAGCACAGAAAGTATTTCAGCAATCTGAAACTTCAACTTAGCATTTATAATTTGAAAAATGTAATGTAAAAAAAAATGTAAATGCAACTTTGCCTCTGATCTAATCAAAGAGTTCAATAGGTATTTTCAGCTAAATGTCATTTAATTTACATCCACTGCTCAAGTTTAGGTCTTACTGGGTGTTTTTTCAAACTCTGGCTGGTGGTTGATGGTTTAATGGGAGTGGGTTCTCAAGTCCCATTCTGCTGCATTGGACCCATGTAATCTTGGATCTACTTTGGTCTTGAAAGTTTTTTCTATCCCTCCTCCCATATAGTAATGAGCTGGTTTATTGGTTATACTGGAATGACTGGCCCTTTCTCCAGTGACTTTTCTGGGTAAAAAGGATTTTGATGAATCAGCAAACCCGCTGGCTGAGCTGCACCACTGGACCCACGTTTAGGAAGATTTAAATAGCTTCTTTCTTGCATGACCAAGGGGAGCAATGCTTATTTTCAAAGGTCAGCTATAGAGTGCTTTTTCTAAATGTCAAGGCAGTATGATAACAATATTATTAAAGTCTTAAAGAGGAGAAAAAATGTGATGTTTTTAAATACTAAAAACTGGAAAATAGCTGGTGGCAAAATATGTAATTTACATTTTTCAAGCTCTGTCCCGAAGCTTAACTATTCATAGATGGTTACCACTCACTGGATTTCCTTTGTGGATAATTTTACTGGGATAACCCCCCCTTCCTTCCCTCCCAGTAAACCACTCAGGAACAATAAGACACATGCACACACAAACAGACACTGAATGGATGGATTGATTTGAAGTGCCCGATCCCAGAAGGCAGACAGCTGACTGAGCAAACTAAGCAGGGGGTTTAAATGCGATTATAGGGTTTACATTTCATCTGGAAGGAAAAGCCACAGGTTAATCTCATTTTTTGTTCTTTTTATATTTCTCAAATTCACACTAGAATGTGGACTTCACTGATGATTTGAAAAGGACAGTAGTGATTTCTTTAGGGAAATATCTTCCTTTACTTTTTCAATGTAAAAAATTAGAAACGCCTTGCAGTTTTTTCCGCTGCTGATTGCACTATTAAAAAGGAAATCCCCAAACTCGTCTTGGACGCAGTTTGTTTTCATCTATGCCTTTTCTGTGAAAGCCTGCCCATGCAACCAGCAACACAACTGTAACATCTGTTCCCTGGGATTCAGTTTGTCAATCCTCATCTGTACCATTTTGTGGTTTTCTTTGTTTAAAAAAAAATAAAAAAATCTCACATTTCTGCATAAATTGAAATTGCAAGATGGAGATGTGGACCCTGAGTATTCGTTTAAGAGGGGCCCCTGGGAGTGGACAGTTGGTTGACTCAAACCACAGTAAAGCTAATGACAGGTGGTGGGAAGCACTGCTGGCAGCAGCCACAACATGTTATTTGGGACCGTTCCAGGAGGCTAAGATTAAATCCAAACCTTCGGTTTTAGATTCCCCCTCCCTCCAATCTGATGAAGCTTTGTCATGAAACCAGTCTGAAGGGATTCAGCTTTAAACAGGTGGAGCAGCTGATGTGAAGCCTGAGTTGACGGTTGTCTTTGTTAGAAGAAGTCTAGGCTGTCGCCCATCTGACCTTATTTCTTTATGAAAGTCTTCCACAATGTTAATGGAGGCATGCTGCTGCTGGAATCTGACTGGTGCCCTGAGTGACTTCCTTCCAAGGCTATCATTAGATGCTGTGTCAGTAGAAAGAAAATCAGTGTCAGGGTCAGCGTCTGGGCTTGCTAGGACATGTTGTAGCTTTGTGAGTGTATGTATAAATTAATATTTGTTTGAAATTGGAAGGAGAAACGTGCATTTTTATTCAACAATGTTATGAAATTACTGGTAACACTTTATTTGAAGGGGGTTGAATAAGACTGTCATGACACTTTCATAAACATGACATAACACCTGTCATGAACATGAATAAGCCTTCATGAATATTTATGACTGTTGTCATAAAGCGTCATTCGGTAAATTATGACACATTTAATACAAAGTTGACATTATTCAAAATGTCTGTTACAACTTGACATTAACCAAGAAATCATTACTGTTCAAACTTTACCTTTAATAACATAAAGTTACCTATTTTTTAAAGTGCAATCAGTAATACTTTTATAACAAATTTATATCAGTAATGATTTCTTGGTTAATGTCAAGTTGTCATAACAAAGACATTTTGAATAATGTCAACTTTGTATTAAAAGTGTCATAAGTTACCGAATGACACTTTATGACAACAGTCATAAATATTCATGAAGGCTTATTCATGTTCATGATAGGTATTATGTCATGTTTATGACGGTGTCATGACAGTCTTATTCACCCCCCTTCAAATAAAGTGTTACCAAATTACTTGGTACGAACATAACGCAACCCATGAACGTGGAGGCTTAAATGTTATTAGGATAATTCTCTGTGTAGGTGTAGTTACTGAAATATGGATTTTGCAACATGACTAATGGAGCATGTTGGGGGCAGTGAAGATGTTTTTCAGCAAGCAGGACAACCACAAATGGAAAGAGAGACCCGCCAAAAAGATGAGAGCAACCACCAACACATCTGGCTCTTTTTCTGCTGGGCAGGTGCATCAAAAGTAGCCGCTTCAGTGCTCCCATCAACATTAAGTGGATAACACACACATACGCAGTCACTCATACACTGACCCTCCCCCTCACTGCACACAAATACTTGTCCACCTACCCGCTACTTTTGCTTGTAGCTAGATGGGGTGTATTAGAGTGCTGAGTACAAGCCCGGCTGCAGAGCTATGCTAATGATTTGAACAAGGTCGGTTAAGCATTCCCTTTAAAAACACTGCTTTGATGTTGCCAAGAAGCTGTGGGGGAAGTTTCTGTAGAGATGAAAGATAGAGTCTAGCTGTGATGTTTGTGTGCCTCATGTCAAACATGTCATCTCTCACGTTTAACCTTAACCAACTGAAAGTAATAGGGACTGATACCCCCCTCTGTCAGTGCCATGATGTATATCTGCTAAGCAGAGAAACAAAAACCACAGGAGTGTACTGAGTATGGATGGAAAAACATAGGTGAGATTGATCAAGCAGCAGAAGATGGTTAGGTAAAGGCAAGCGGATCTGAGGTAAAGATAATGTACTCGAGAAGGAAGGAACTTATAGTGTGAGTGGTGATGAAGGACTGCCTCCTAGTCTTGTTATATTTCCTGTCATTTCTGTGAGTGTAGATAAGAGCTCTGAAGCAGGGGATAATTTCAAGGTAAAGTAGAAAGTGAGACCCCAGTCTAGGGGAAATTTTCTCAGATTTAGATTGTAGACTCCCTCTGGTGTGTGTGTATCCCTTGTAATTTCACGCTTCTAAAGGACTTCAGTCCCAATATTCTTTGAATGTCTACCGTCTCTTCTCAATCTAATAAACTTTCCGTCTTCTACCTTTACACATTAGGGCCATATTTGAAAGTTTACCGTAGACCATGGCACAGAAAGTTCATAGAATATTTCAGGATTTTTAAAGTGACACTTTGTTTAAAGATTATGAAGAATTAACTTCTTACTCCACGGCTGTCATCTTTACTTAGCATGAGTCCATAGTAGCTTATCGTTTACATTGTCCTTTTTGAAAAGTGTCTTATAAATGCAGCATTGTTTATAAAAAGTAATCATTAATCAAACTTTGCTTGGAGACTGCAATTCCAAGGAGGAGCTTTGTGGAAATAGACAGCACTTTGTGTGAGCAAGCATTTAGGAATTCCCAATTCCTAGCATAGGGAGATACAAGGATTTCTCAAACAGGCATAAATAAATAAATAAACACTGCAAGTATGTTTTTGGTGAAGGAAAATAACATGATGTAATGCTCAAAAAGTCTCTTTTACATAATGCCCTTCTTCCCTTCCCTTTTAAATTTGAAAATTTAGAGGATTGCTACTTAGGTTGAAACTATCCACTTTAGTTAGTTTTGAATTTTGGTAAAAATAATTTTACTAAGATAGTCCTCAAGGGCTACCTTCAAAACCAACTGAGTGCAAATTATTAAACCAATTTTCTTAGTCTGTTGTCTCATTTACATGCTGCATAATGTGCAACACAAATCACACCAGATCACCACAAATCTAGCGCCTTTAGACCATGCTGCCTACACAGAATAGATTTCCATTGTAACTCCATCCAATTACTTTGCAAACCTGATGAAGGTAAGGCAGGACAACTCAATAAATTTAGCTCTCTTATCTAAGTTTCATAGCCTCTGGTCACTTACCTATAAACCCAGATTTTTGTGACGTATCGAGTCTGCAGGAATAAAATTGCCATCAGCAGGTGGCGCCAAACACAGACTAATCCTAGTAGACCACGAGCAGAAAGGCAAAGCAAACATTGTTTGAGGACAAAACTGTTGCTCTTCTTGTTTGAATATTTTCGCAACCAAGGAGTTACGAGAGTGTGTGGTAAGAAATGACCAAAATCTATTTTCCTATACTTTTCCTAAAGGTGACCGAGGAAAAAGCGTAATGCGCATGCGCATTCGCAGTAGTTCGATGTTTAATGGCTACAGGGATTAGGTCGCACGCAAGGTGCCATGGTTGAAGATTGTAGCACATAAAATCAGGAGCTCGGGATGCTGGTAACATTTGAATAATTAAAAGAAAACCTAAAAAACAAAGCAATGGTGACATTATACACCATATGGCATAGTGCACGATGAAAATGAAAACACGTTCGTCGATCCGTTTGTAGTGACTGAATTAAGGTGAGCTAATTGGAAACAGCTGTGAAGTGACGCGCAATAGATTATACAACAGATGGCAACAATGAATAATAATGTTTTACTTTGTTTAAAAACAAACAAGAAATACGCAAAAATATAAGCCAAGAAACCGAGCGTTATCATTTCCGGTTTATTTATTTATTTAATGTTCAGGAACAATTCAGGTAGACATGATAAAGATTATGCTAGCCCAATGTGTATTTTTTAAACTCATGCATCATGCATTGTATTTTCATCCAATTAGAAATAAAAAAATGTTGAAGTCTGTAAAATGGCCCCAGCTCCTACCTGGCAGTCATAATCAGCATAATGCTTCCATGCTTACAACAACAATTTTAAGTATGATAGCTACAACAATTAAAACTTATGATAATGACCCCAAATGGTGAAAAGATGCTTTTTTTGTATTTTGCCATGATAGGTTCACAAAATGATTTTTAATGAATGTTCTGCCTTTCTAAGTGAGAGACTTGTACCTTTTACAGAGGTCACTAGATTTTTAAAAAGCAAACATTCTGCCTTGGAAATAGACATTCTTCTTATATTCCTTTTCAAAAATGAAATGTCACAGTTATTTCTTGTAATTAAAGTAGAAGTTGTTTCCAATTTGTAGTAGAATCTGGGCTTTGCACAAGCTAATTGTCAATCAGCTGATTTTTGTGTATAACAAGTAGAATTAATTTCTCATAGGTATAAAATGTGTTTGTCCTCAGGATGGCCAAACACTGTTCTGTCAAACTGTTCTGTATTTTGACTTATCGTGAAAAGTAACAGAACTCTCACAAACAAAATCAAAGAGAAATGTGGTGATTACATTTTATTTGGTTAGATTTTAATATACAAATTAGGTAAATTCCAGTCAAACATTAAAGCGGATGTAATCCATTTTAATAATAATAATAATAATAAACTATTTTAGTAATTTAATTAGGCTGGATTGTTTAATTGAATTACTCAAATAAATTTATTGGCAACATTTGAGTTTGCAAATTAATTTGGCTCAGTGAGGTTGATTTGGTGTGCTATACATTAAATGTCATCTGCTTTCTTTACCTCCAATAAGTTATGTTATTACTCCTGTTACTTTTCTTAAGCCTTCTAGACGAAACAATGTTAGGTTGACTTAAAACGCAACATATTACTTCACAAATTGTACAAATTGTGCAAGAAGACATCTCGGGCCCCTCTTTGAAGTGTTTTACTTCAACAGCACATACAAATAGACAGAGATTGCAGTTTTTATAAGAGTAAAGATTGTGATCTTGGCCAGGTTTTCCAAATCACCTCTCCAAGGTCAATATCGGCATTAATGGCAAAGAAGCATCATGGTAATGATGGTGCTGTCATTAATTATTCATAATCTGACTTAACATTGGATTTGAGGTTGCGTGTGAAGGCAGCAAACTAATACATCTGTCTGTCACCTTTAGTCTCGCAGTTTATGCATTCTTTTTTGTGGTGAGCAGAGAAATCTATTTGATGGATCAGTCAACAACTTTTTCAGTTTTTTTTGTTTTTTTGTTTGGCATGACAAAAAAAAAAAAAAACTTCCTGCGTTGCGCACAAATTCGCCAAGACACAGAGGCTACCGTAGGTGAATCCAGGCAACTCCCTCTTCTATGAACCTCCTACATTTCTTTTTCTTTTGCTATGAGATAGTGAAGAGGGAGGTGCTTATGAGGCTGAGGGTGTTAACTGCACCCTTCAGATGGAGTAAGTGGGCTGGGCTCACCAGGGTCTGGAGTGAGAATGGGGGGGCGGGTAGGGACGTAGAGAGAAAAAGGCAGATGTACAAGAATGTATACAGTTGCAAGCGGTGGAGTTTCCATGACCACGGGAAGGGGAATGAATGAATGAATGAATGAATGAATGACATCAGAGTGGCAGGAACGTGAGAGAGTGTGAAATTGATTTGTGTAGCACGGGGAGACGATCCTGGCTGGGTTTTCACCACGCAGACACATTTCCCTCCTCTCTGTGCACGGGTGTCTCCTGTGGAAGGGGCTCTCTCTGGTAAGGCATTGCTTTTTTCCTCTTCTCTCATACTTCTCACACTCTTGGCTCATTATCAGAATAATATTGTAGGTGTAAGTGCGATTTTTTTTTTCTCTTTTCTCTCTTAACCTTGTGGGAAACAAACATGGGTGTATGTGAATGTCTCATTTGCTGCTGCCGATGTGTGTCATTAGGAATGAAGAGAGAGACAGATGTGCCATGCAGTTGTCAGAGTGTCTAAATTTATCACAAGATGCTTATTGGAGAAGAATGTGTGTGTTTCTGGCTGGGAATGAACAGCTGATTGTAGCCAAAAGATCCCTGTGTTTAATCTGTGCTGTTAGTGAATTGTCAAGAGTAAAACTAGATTTTGAAGCTCTTATTTGGCTTGATGTTGTGAGTGATTGTCTGAGAGAGTAAGAGACAGATGACTTGTTTGTTGTAATGGTCTTAGTTGTTGGTTTTCTTTGTATTGTTTCTCTGCTTTGCTGTGCTGAAGAGTCCTACTATTCACTTTTGATTCAACATCTTGTCCAGTTTTTCAATTTGAATTGCTTAGACCTATTATATTTTCTTTGCTGTTCCACTTTGAGTAAATGTGTTTATTACAAACTTTGTCTAATGGTACTTTAAATAAGATATTACCACACAATGTTTTTATTATTACATTAATTAAGTTGAAATCATATTTAAAGGACTTGTATATGCATTTTTGCATTGTGGTCTTTACTAATTGTGGTCAGGTTTCAAGTAAAAAAAAATGTACATCTTTATCTTCATATTATATAGAGAGAAATATTACAAGAAAATACAAAAAAAACAAACAAACAAACAAAAAAACAAGAATAAAGTAGCCAAGCATGCAGCCAAAATTTGTCAAAGAATGAAGACTTTTTAATCTGGGGCGTCATTGTCATAAAACTATGGCTACAAATTAAAGTATTTTTATTTCATTGCCAGTGTTAAATGTTTGATTTAAACACCCTGTTAAATTGTGCTTACTTTAAGAGCATAACTACATTGAAAATTAAGATTTTATCCCAAATAAAATCTGACAAAGTTTCTCAGTGCATATAACGAAGAACATCTGTCTTGTTATTTTGGCCATACTTACTGATGTGATAATTTGAAAGGACACATAATTCAACGTCTAAAGTTTGTCTGTTTCTACCACACTTCATGCTGAGACTCAGCTGTGGCTTAATCGACCTCCCACTTTTTACAAGCAGAAAATTACCTACAGGTATTGCCAATTTCCATAGTTTCCAAAGTTTTAATGGTGAACACATGTAAAGTGCAAGCTTTCAAATTCATTCTCCTCTTTACAGGTTTTAATGTAATAGGGAGTGACTCTAAAAATTTATTGTCATTCATGCATAGCATGTTGTGGTTTTAGGAGATATGTAGCTACATAAGCCTTCTGAAAAATAACGGAAAACCCAACTATGATTTGAGTCTTATACTTTTTAATGTCTAAATATTTATGTATTTACTTATTTAAATCTAATGTTTTAAATATTTTATACTTATGGTGATATGCTTTGATATGGATGCTGGTATGGCATTCCAACTCAGGTGTAGCTCACTTTGCATAGAAATGGATGTGGAAAATCCCCTGAATTGACCCTTGCATGACAAAGAGGTAACGTGAAATGATAAAGACTAGAAATCACAGCAAAGTCGATCAAAATCCATCCAGAATGGCCGCAGAGTAAAGGCATGTAAGATATTAGATGAGCGGTCAAAGGATTAACATTTAGGTGATTTATAAAGCATTATCTTTTAATAGGACTAGCAACTGGATTTGGATTCAGAAAATGTTTTTTTTTATTTTTTTTAATTCAGATTTACAGCTAAATCTGCACAAAGCAACAATTTTATCGAAACATGGCTGTTTTATTCAGCAAGAGTATAGAGCGGTGAGTACTACCCGAGTTCAGGATCATAAAGCATAAGGGTTTAAACTCAGCGGCGGAAATATTATTTTCAGAGTAATCGCCATGTCCAGCATGGGCTCTGTCGGAGGGCTCAGAGCATCCATTATGAATGAGGGAAGATGAATATACATGAGGCTGCTTCCTACAATTTAATTTGAAACTGAGTAAAAAGAAATGACACTGCCAGGTGTAGGAGACTTAGCTGCAAGGTGCATTTGTGCATACAGTCATGCTCTAAGAAACTTCTTACCCATGGTATATTTTTAAGAGAGACCAGTGAAGTTAAATGGTTTGAGGGCAGACCATTTAAGGCTATGCTGGCATGTCTCTGTTTAAGAGCTCAGTTTAGTGCATGGATGCCAGCTTTTAGGCAGAATCACTGGGGGCACAAGTGGGTCAGTAGTGTAGAGCAATGGAAGAGACTCAGACTTTTATTTTGTCTAAGTACAAAACTTCCCCTTGGCAGCAAGCAATCCATCCAAGTTTTGTGTTTTTTTCCCCTTTAATGTGATAAGTAATAATGCGATGCTAGATCTAGGCCAATGCACTTTTGAGCTTCTGAACAAGTTTGGTTATATAGTAAATTTTGATATATGTCTGAATCTTTTGCCATTTTGGCCATGTCACACTTCTGTGATGTAAAAATAGTAGGTTTATCACAGACCAACACACAATCACATAGCAGATTCATGAAAACTCGAGTAACCAAAGAAATAACATCAGGAGCAATATCGTTTTACCTGGAATCCAGAACAGTTGTTCTGGAAATGGATTGTCTCCAGGCTAGGTCGATAATTAGCATTTTGAAGACATCTCAACATTTTCTTTCTGTTGCTCTCAGCAGATAAATAGGAGCATGATGCGAGCTGTGTAATGTTTTTCTGTCAAACTCACTCCAGCTTGTCTTACTACACACATCATTTTTCAAGTTTTGTTTTTCCTCTGCCTCCATTATTCTGTGTTTTTGCTTCTGGAAATTACTTCGGCGAAGCCAGAACCAATGGTTGAGAGCAATGATGACAAATGTCTGTGAGAGATGGAGCAGCACAGAATGTCACTGTTTGTGCACATTTGCTCAAAAGAACAACAGAACAGGCGTCTTACTGATGATTGGTGCTTGACTTTTGGAGGAGCCCTGTGTAAAGCTTGTGAGCATAAGCTGAGTGGTAATGTGGGCTAGTGTTTGGAGCCAACTGTGCACAAGTCTGTCGGCTGACTGTGACTCACTGGAACAGTGTTTGTGCGTCTGCCAGTGGTCATTGGTTTCATCCTCAGTCGTCAGGGAACACAATCATTGAGTAGGAGGATGCTGTCTCTGTGCTGGGAACTGCTTGACTCAAAGCTGTTACGATGGCTTGTGCTAGTCTTCTTCTCTTTTTTTTTGTCATGGGTATTGATTGTCTCCTGCTGAGGTTTGCATGTGTCTTTTGAGCTCAAGTGTTGTGTTTTGTGCCTGCGTTTTGAAGCTGGGAGCTAGGGGAGCGAGAAGTAAAAGACAGACAAATGCCAAACAAAGAGCTGAACTCTCTTCCAGCATGAAGTAGCTGATGGAAGAAAAAGCAATTTAAAAAAAGAATTGATCCATAAGGAAGAAGGTTAGATGCATTGTGGAGAAAAGAAGAAAAAGAAAAGAGAGAAATGAACTCATAAGTTATTGTTACAGCTCTCCTCAGTCTCTTCCGGATGTTTCAATTATTAATTTTCTTCATTTGTCTTTCTAATTTCTCCTGACTCTGACGTCTTTCTCTGCTCTTTTTGTAATGCCACTGTGATTTCTTATTTCTCCTGACCAGCAAAGATAAATGGGCTCAATCACCATCCCGATCTTCAAGCAATTACCAGCACAGATGTTACCGCTTTGTCATTTACTCATGTCTTTTGTTGACAGCTGAATCCTGAACTGTAAAAAAACAAAGGCGTTCAGATTTTTGTGGTATTGAGATATATATATATATATATATATATATATATATATATATATATATATATATATTAATTTATTTCATTTATTACATTTCTTAGTTATGCGTTATTAATATAAGGTTCCTTATTGCCTTGTTTAATTTGGGTTAAAATTCCAAGACATTAGTATTTATTTAACCAATTTCAAATATTTAAATTTAGATATTAACATTTTGTTACTCATAGCATTAACTCAGTCTACATAAGCATCAGCAAAAAAAAAAAATAAATAAATAAAAAATAATATATTTGTTAAATTACTTACATTTCAACTCCTTTCCAGTTGTTTAAATAATGCAGTCAAGTTCAGTTTATTATTCAAATTGGTGAAAAGTTTACTATCTAGCAAACCTAGTGGTAAAAGCATCTTCCTGAATGTACACTTAGCAACAGTAAACTGTGAAATTCTTTGAAAAAGACAGAATCAAGTGTATAGAAAGGAAACATAATATTACTTGTAGCAATATTTTAGATGATTCCTTCCAAGAAGGTGCAACAGTGTCACAGAACACCAGACCAAATGTAACTCCTTTAAAGAGAAAAAACTGAAAGATAACATTAGTTTAATCAAAAACTAACAGTGAAAATGGTCAGTTTGTCCTCCAGCAACCTAAGCATATTTCAGCATATACAAAGACATCTCAACATAACCTGAGCCAAAGTTATAATTTTGGTTAGAAGTAGAGAGTGTATCTGCCTCACAGACAAACACTGGAAGCTGGTTCCACATGAGTTTAAAATGGGAGTTAAATGAGATGTACTTGTCAAAGATGGCACAAGACACAGCTGATCTTATTCCCATGAGTCCAAGGTGTCTTACTTCAGTTGTAACCCAAACAAAATCCATATTACCATTCACACTTGAGTCAGTCAATGCTTAGATCAGGTGCCGTCAGTGCAAGTGTGCAGGGTGAGCAAAGGCTTTCAATAGTGTTGCATCAGATTACGTAATGTTATTATTAGGTCATATCTGGGATACTTGAATCCCAGTTGTGATAATTCTGTAGCCGAGGTGCATGTGTGCAAATATTGTACATGGTATGGTGTCAAATGCACAGTGTGGTAATGCTAGAGCATTATTTATCTGATATTTATTGTTATGATCCCATTGCTGACAGGATTTTCATCGACATTTTTTAAATATTCAGCAACACTTTTCATTCTCGTTTATCTTTTTGTTTGCCTGTGTGCTTTTTGCAACTGATAGTTCATCCAGACATGTAGCTACAGCACACAAACTGAAGTTATAGTAGTTTACCTATAGATGGAATGCTTCATTTATTTACTCATTTGTTAAAATTGGGATCATGTGCAGTAGTGACTTGTGGTAGACTACAATCAAGTTATTTTTTCTCTGTTGGAATAAAAATTATTTCTGAAAAGTGATTCTCAGTAGAACCAATAATTTGTCACCTAAAGCTAGCAGTTCATCAGATATTTGTTTTTCATGACATGTCAAAATGTGTTATTTTTAACTCGTCATGAAAGTTCTCAATATTACAAACAAGTTCATAAACATGCTTTGATTTTGTGCCATCATAATTTCTGCTGGCATCTTGACAGGTTTAACCTTCGGTTCACCTTCTTTCATCTAAAACTGGAGTGTGACACCTTTTTATGAAAGGGAAATTGCATTTCCAATTTCTATACAGATAAATCACTCTCCATGTGGAGATGACTTTATATTGCTATACATTTATATCAATCAGGGCTTTGTTTATCAACCCAAAATACATTTACCAAGTAAAAAACAAGTATTTTCAATTAAGCTTTTGTTTAACTAAGACATTTAGTGAGAATATAAAAAAATCTAACATTGTGACATACAGTGCTGCAACAGAACAAGTAAATGTGGATAAAGAAGTTGTCCTTTGAATTTATATTTTTTGAAAAGTGTCATCAGCGATTGTTACCTTTTTATTTTAAAAAGCAGCCGTGCATGATGGAGTCCTACTGTGTGTATCCTCTTAATTTTCTTCACTCTGTGCATGCCCTCTATCTACCTCACTGCTCAGGTGCTTGACCTAGTTGTAACTGCAGAGATGTGGGAGTTGTTGGAACGTGACATCAACCCATTATCTTGCTGTTATAACATTCATAGAGCACCTGCCTAGCAGCAGGATGTCTCACACTAAAACAAAAGGTGTTTTACCTTTTGTCTCTGTGTTCAAGGATGTCACTGTCTGGTATTGTGGTATCTAAATGGCACATTTTTGCTGAGGCTAAAGCAACTGCTGGATTTGGATGGAAAAGGGAAAGGTTGACATTTCACTGTCGGAGCTTGTGCTTCGAGGTCTGGATGCCATGAGGGAAGCCTTAATGCGGCAGACGTTTTGTTACCCTTGCTTAAAAATACTGCAAGGGCATTAGAGGTGTCAATGAGTGTGCCGTTTGCATGACTCTGGCCGTGTGACTGATTAAGCCATCACTGTAGTAAAACCTAACCACATATAAACATTACATACTAAAATCTGGCAGCTGGTTTTTGCAAGTAGATGTTGCATTTGTAGAGCAAATGCAATGGATAGTACCTCTGACCTGATTTCCTGTGACAGGAATTACTCGAGCATCCAGACTTTTTACACACATCCAGCAGCTCCTCAGTTTATATCGCATTCCCTTTAAATCTCGCTCTGCTGCTCTCCTCCTTTCCCTGTCATTATAGTGAACCTCACCAGTTCTATTCCATCTTCTCATGCTCATGTTTGACAGCACTGGTGAAACAGTGGCTTCAGAATATCTCACAGAAGACTGAATGTGTTATATTACCACTAGACAGGCAAGCACCAAATGTGTGTCATAATCCGTCTTCAGCCATGTGACTGCAGGTTAGGTTAAATTGTTTTTTCACTCATCCATCTCTTTCTCTTTCTCCATCAATCAGTAAGTTAGTCTTTATTTATAGAGGTATTTCCATTAGCATCAAGGGCAACACAATGTGATTTCCTTAAAAATAAGGTGCAACTGAGCTATAGCAAAAAGCCAACAAATGAAGAGAAAAACAATGTTAGATACGGGAAAAATAAATGCGCCTAAATCTGTATTTAGGTGACCTGGTTTTGAAGGACAGAGAAAATGCAATTCATTCAAACTGAGTTTGTGTTTTGTTTTGTTCCTCATAGTTCGATCGTTATGTTCACGTCTTCCCAAACAAACCACACCAAGGAGAGAAACAAACCAGATTTAGTTTTAAACAGACCAAACACCTTATATGTTTGGTCTGGATGCTAAGGAAAACATCCTTAGCATCCAGACCCTCGCTTTTTACTGTGCTGAAGGCTGTCGCTGGGAGTGCTGGTTAGTTTGCTCTTTTGCAGTTTTAAATTTGCAGTTTTGGTCATTTCATGTCCAACTTTTTTTCAGATACATTCAGTAACTTCCTTACTCCATTTATTGTTCTGTATTAACCACACTTGAGTTAATTCTTGATACCCTAACTTGAGCAAACCTTTGTAAACAAGATACGGTGGTGGATGTGAGTTCAGGGGCTGAACTTCTCATGATACGGGAGATGTTACAAAGTAGGAGCACAGTTGTAAAGGAAAATATGCCAGAATAAAGATAATTAACTTTTTTTCTTTTTTTTTTTTTTTTTTACAATGTCATACATTTTGATTGATTTTTCAAACGATAAATTCAAAATAATTCATAAATTCACAGCTCCATGACAAATTAGATATTTTAGTCTTATAGTAATGAAGCCAGGAGGCTTCAAGGTTACGTCTCTTCAGATTAACAACAACAGTCTAAATGTCAGCTGGACTAACATAAGACGAATAATATAAACCAATCAAACTATAGAACTCACATTTATTTTAAACAATTAACTTAAATATTAACAATATAACACTTCACTGTTACAAAACACAAAAAAATTTACATTTTCTCCTCGAAACAGGGTGGCCCATCTTCCTCAACGTAACAGGTCTGTGTGGAAACCACTTTTTGCTCTGAAAGATTTTAGCAGAACAAACATTTTTTTTAGGACAAAGACAAAGGGGCAGTCACTGAAAGAGGTGAATATCTGTATCATTATTTTATATTTCCTAAAAATATGTAATTGTCATTACTTTGTAGGGATCAATTTTCACTGCGATATTGGAGTTTTTTTTTATTTTTATTATTATTATTTTGCCAAATCTGAATCTTTCTTTTTTCTATCGTAATTGGTTTATAAAACAAACAAACAATAAATCATCCAACATCTAAAAATATTATTTATACACAGAGCAAGTGCCACATTAACATAAAATATTAAGAATTAAGACATTAACATAAAGTATATATACAACCTAACCAACATTATATAACATTCATATACCTACCACTGGATTAAAAAACAGCTGCAGACTGAAGACTCTCACGTTGTGCTTCAGCTGCTCCCACCTTTCCAAGAGCACGATTGAGTTCTTGGTTCAAGAACTCAGCTCTTTGTTGGGCAGCTTTAAGTTGACGCTCCTTCTTCTCAAGGACATTGAGCGCCATTTGGAACGCCTCAAATGTTTTCTTAAATATGTGTTGCCTTAAAGCCCCACCATCAGGAGAAAGGTACTGCAAATAAAAATCAAATTTCATTATTCGAAACATTGCACCATTAACACCAATATTTTTTAAGTTCCTTAAAAATAATAATTAAAAAAAACTGCAAACAACACTTCACATCATTTTCCTGAAACTAACATACAATAACAGTTTTCAGTATCTACACATCAAACAGAGACCTCTACATGAGATCCTTTCATTTAACAGCCATCTACAACTACTGTCTAAAACCCTTGTATAAAATAAATTAAAGCTGCATTTAATTACACCTGACAATATTTGCACCTTTCTGATTTAGGAGCAAAGTAAATGCAGAATTATTGCTAATGCTATTGTCATCACAATGTTTTTCAATGATATATCAGTCTTGGATTTCTTATGCATTTGTACATCCTGACAATCACATTTGTCTGTGTGTTGATGTGTAGCTGTCAAGTCGTACCATTATGGCACACTGTCGTATACTCTGCTACGCATAGTTAATTTGGTAACAGTTTCCAAATCATCGTTGGGCATTTAACCTGTCATTACGCCAAAAGCCGCACTGCAGCAGCCTCTGCTCTCTCTGGCTGTAGCTATCCTTCTGTCAGGTTTAACGCTCCACCTCTCTAGGAATCCTCCTTTCACTTGATTATCTGTCTCCTGCTCCCTCTACTGTATCTCTTCCATTTTCCTTTCTGTTATGCCTGCTTTTTTTTCTTTTTTTTTTTTGCTATCTCTCCTGTTAAAACCCCCATGAAAAAAACTGCCCCTGCTTTTTTTTTTTTTTTTTTAGCTTAAAATGTAGAGTGCAGTAGTATGCCGATGCATATGCGAATGTGTATTGAGGGGAACATGAGACTAGGATAGTGGGAGTGTAAGGAGGGAAGAAGCATTGCGTCATGGGGGTGTGTTGAGCGGGAGGAGGGATGAACCGGCTGTCTGTCAGTGACGCCAGTGGAACACGTGCGTTGGCTATGGCAGGGAAGACGTCGTGCAGCCCGTTATCTGGCTGTGGGCGAGAGGAGGCAGAGGCAGCCGCAGCTCTCTGTTGCTGACGGGTTGATAGAGGGGTTGTACTGTATGGCTGTGTGGGAATGAGTGTATGTCTGCGAGAACGCGTGCCGGTCTTAGACTGTGTGCATGTAGAGACTGCATGAGGTGCAACCGGAGCTGCTGCTGCTGCTGCTGCTGCAATTGGTGAATAATGCAAACTGGGGAACCGGAGTTTGGATAGCATGGAAGAAACCAGATTAATAATGCATAGTGCCGGTTACGAGCTCTGCATTAGTTAGTTTTCCTGAGACCTGTGGCTGCCTAAAATCTGCCTGACTCTCTGACTTCCGACCTTCCTTTCTGCCTGCTTGACCAACGCAGAAATGTCTCACTACCATTTCATCAAGTGTTGTAAGTAGCCATTCAGAGAACCTTTCCTGTGCACCTGATGCCAATTCTGTTGGATTTTCTATTTTGTATAGTCTCTCTGTCATTTTTACTGCTGGCCTTGTGTTAATAATTAATATGCTTAAATTTATGATAATTATGCAGCAAATTGTGGTCATCCACTTGTCAGGGAAGCACAGTCTGAACTTCCAATGAGCATTTTTGTGTCTTTGGATTGTGTGTGTGTGTGCTGTAAGTGGGTGTGTGAGCATGCTGCAGAGGAGCCGCTGCAGATGTGAAAAGTTGACCAGTGAATGCGGCAGGTAGCGGCAGACGGAAAGAAAGATGAAACGGAACCGCAGAGGTGCAGAACCCACGAGTGTCTGGTATGTTCATGAACCACAGACGGACCAATCCAGAGAGAGGATCGTTTTAGTCAGAGAGAAGGACAGATGGAGGGAGACTGGGGGTCGCACTGGAGCGAGAGGCAGAAAGGCAGTGATTTAAAAAAAAAAGATGAAAATGGGATGAGTGACATTGTGGAATGTGTCAAAATGTTGCAGAGGACTCACAAGCAGGCTCAGAGGGGGAATGTGAGAAGGACAGTGTGGGATTTGAGTTGTAATGACAGGAAAAAAGGAAGAGAAAAGGCAATAAATGAGTTTTATAACCAAGGTGATGCAGCTTAAGCCCCCCCAAAGCCTCCTCCATTACTTCAAAGGCACTACCCCTACTTGTCTCTCACCTTAATCCATCCCCGTTACTCTCTTGTGTATAAACGGTTTGTTTTTCCAAATGTGCATGTCTGCAGTTTTCCACATCACAGTGTCCCATGCTGCTGTCTGTTTTATTAGCTGGAGCCTGCTTGTTCTACATGTAATCAATAACTGATGGCCTGGAGATGGGATGGCAGGGGAAGACGGCTCTTGCTTTCTCTCCGTCTGGCTGAACCCTCCTTCTATTTTGCTCCAATTCTTCTAGTTCTACTTCCTATCAGTCTTTCTGTCTGCCTCACATTTATATTATATTCATAAGTCCCCAGCCTCTCATCATACAACAGGAACTGTCAGTGTGTGATCACTTTGTGCAGACCATATTCAATTTAGAGATTTTCGAAGAAAAAATTGGACAAAGTTGAAGCTGCAGTGCAAAAACATGTTAGTTATGAGAATCTGTACATTTTGTTTTTAAATAAAACTTCCAATGTATCCACACCACTTGATTTGTTTCACAATCTGTCACCATAAAGCAGCACATAATTTTGAAGTGGATGAATTGTACATTAATTATACATATATAATTTTAAAAGTATTGTCTGCGTCATTTATTCTGAATCCCCTGATTAAATAATTTGTTGTGGCCCTTTTTGTTCTTGTACCCATCTCCCTACCAGCTTTGCATATCTGGGGATTGATGTTTTTTGCCTTTCTTTTTTGCAAAATAATGAAGCTCTTACTGATTGGGTGAAGAGCTTTAAAGTCTTGCCACAGATTAGAAGTTGAATTAAGGTTTGGAGTTTGACTGAGCCAAACAAACACGTGAATGAGCTTTGAATCAAACCATCCTAATATTGTGGTTCTGGTTTTATGTGTAAAGTTGAACCTCTGTTCCAGTCTCCCAGTTTTTGTCTAAACTCAAACCAGCTTCCCTGTCTGATGAAGAAAAGCATCCTCACAGCAAGATTGTGCCACTACCAGACTTATGATTCAAACTCTACCAGATGTGCAAAGCCCTGAATAGAAATTAATTTGGGGGATCACCTCTTAAGTCTTACATCCACTACATATGCTTTTATTGTCCATGCTGATTCTTTACCACAACTTGTTTATTGTTGGCCGTGTTTCAAGCAGACTTCATACAATGTTTTTATATGAACAGTAAGATTTGTGGAGTTCTTTTTGTTATTTTAGTTCTGATTTTGGTGAGTTTTTTGCTAATTGTCAAGGCCCACTGATTTTTGAGATTAAATGTAATCTCCAATGAATTTCCTATTCCTTTGCACCAATTCCTTCTTTTAACAGGTCAGAATTTAACACGCTTAGGTGATCAGTACACAAATCATAAAGGCAGTATATAGTCCCACTGCATACAGCAGCTCATGACTAATTTGGCAGGACGGATAATGTCACATCTTGAAGCTCAGAAGAAACCGTTTAAACCATGCATTTAATATTAACATCTTTAGTAATGTAATTTAGCTTACGCTGTCATCATCTTTGTGTGCTAGTTTTAGTTGGCCAAATCTAAACCATTTGCATAACCTTAAAATATGCTTCAATGTGCCGTGCATGAGTCATATTCGCACCAATGTGTCTCCTTACATGTGGTTTGTTATATGCAGGGAGTCTAAAGGATTATGTAGCTGTATCCTTGAAAGGCCTGTTTAATAAATGGTCCCTGAGTGGGTCCAACAGTGAAGGATGCAGTCCAGTACAGGGAGCTAAATCAAGAAAAATACTATCATAAAGCATAATATGGAAGCTAGGACATCATTTCACATGTCATATGGCTGACAATGCTGATTTAGTCCTGCACCAACTTTTACTGTGATGGGAACCAAATATAACGTGATTTTTTTTTTTTTTTTTTTTTTTTTACAAAAATTAAAAGAAGTGTTGAATTTGTATCGGTTCTAAAATATTTACAATGCATCTTACCTTTGCACCATTGCAAACAGACCAATTAGAAGAATTACACATTACCTTTTATTCATGTACCAACTCTTTTGTTGGTGTTGGTTTCAGTCTAATTAAAGGTTATTTTCAGGATACATTTTATTTTATGAGTGTGAGATATGCTTGAAAATACAGTACAAAATATACTTATTATATTCACAAGACCTTTCCCCCAGTTTCAGTGACAAAATGTCAGAATGCGTCCTTTGAGAGAGAACTGTTACTACGTCTGATCTGCCGATGTTAAAACTGTAGCATAACTACAGTTTTCCTGAGCAAGCAGCATCGTTCAGGAAACAAGGATTTTCATATAGGGCTTTTTGCATCATGTCTTGCCTCCTCCGTACTCGGAGCAGATATCTTTCCACACCCCCTCTCTTGCAATTCAGGCTGGGAGAGTGTCTCCTGCAGAATGTCTTCTACTGTGGAGTAAATGTGAGAATAGCAACTGCTGAAGAAGACATGTGTACATCTTTGTGCAAGTGTCTTTTTTGTAAGATTTCTGTGATCTGTTTAGTACTACTTAGAGCTTGAAGGCCATTCTGACAGGGTTTGCTACATCAGTAACTAAATAGTTTATTCACAAATATATTTCTAAATCTTTTTTAGTTAGGGTGACAAAAGAATAATGCAGTACTATTACTACACAAGTGTACATACTTTTAAACTAATAGTTTAAGCATATTTTGATTAGATTTCAGTATTCTGACTTTGTCAGATATAAGCTTGGAAATATTTGATGACATTATCTTGCAAAAAAAATCTCCAAATCTCTTGCATGGTGAGGACATCTTCTTTTACCAGCCTCCTCCACAGATTTTCTGTCAGATTTAATTCAGAACTTTATTTAGGTCATTCTAAAACATTGAATGTTAGGGTTAGGGTTTTAGGTCATGCTGATTCTTTACCCTGAGAGTTTTTTTTAAGACCAAGCTGATTGGTGATATCTTTATAAGCTAAAAACCCCCCCAAAAAAACAAATTTCATGTTTAAAAAAAATACACTAGGCCACAATGGTTCCAGCACCGTGATGCACCATGAGCAGGCTGTTTTTAAGGTGAGCAGCTGAAGTGAACCGCTGTTACAGCCCTGCTTGAAAAACAACCTAGAAACACTCATATCAGCTGACTGGTGCAGGGGTAAAGAAGTGTTGGAGTGTTGGTGATGCAGTTACAAACTACCTTTGTGCTGCACATTTTTGACACATTATTATTATTTTTTTTTTGCCATTAGGGTAAGATATGATAAGACAGAACAGAATATTAGACTTTAGCATGGGTGGATCCTACAGTAGTGGTAAAACTTGAACTTAAAAAATAAAATGTGTGTGACATTCCATTGATGTGTTGAACCTTTTAGAAATGAAGATATTTAACCCACATTATGTGTCATGCACTATATCAATAACAAACTCATTTATACTCTATAAACTTCATATATACTCTCCCCTGTGGGTCATTGCTTCCCTCGTTTTTGAAAGCTCATGTTGAATATTACCGGCCAGATTTGTAATTTATAAAACATCAGAGGCAGACCAAAGATGGGTTTAGCTTTGGAGGCTGATGATGGAAATGTTTTATGAAAGAGGCTTCTGTTGCATGTAAAACACTACAAGTACTGGTCTTCAAGGGGCATAATCATACAAAATCGACTTTTCTGAGCTTCACATCATGTTATAATGCTATTCCCTTATCAAAAACATACATGGTGCTTTGCTTTGATTCTTTCATCCATGTTTGAGATATCCTTTAATTTCCCATGGCAACTATTTAGCTGTCCAAAGTGCCTGGCTGGACCTATTCTGGTTGGACTTATTCAGTTTGTACCCTTCTCCTGCCTTTAGCCAAAGCATGCAAGCGAGCAAATGTCAACAAAATAAACTTCCTTACCGGTTAATCAGATTCAGTATATCTAATTTTATGTGTGCCCTAAAGGAGACCGATTCTTTAATTGGATCAAAAGTTGCTTCAACAAACCACTGGTCTAACAGTGTGTACTTGTATGCAACTGTTATTGATGCTTCTATTTATTTTTTACATTTTCTCCCTACAATATGTATTTTAGTTTAATTTTACAGAGTATGCATAATATTAAAGATGGAAGATTTTTAAATAATTTATTATTATTAGTCTGCATCACAAAAACATTGTATTATTCCGGGATTTTGTACACTGTCCTACTATGCATCTTGCTTTATCTTTGATCTCTCGCAAACTCATGGTTTCCACACCATAAAGTTAGCTATGAATTGCGAAACCGTTTTCAAAAACCTTTTGTAATTCATCTGCTGTATATGAACAACTCTTCTGCTGTTGATTCTTCGGATCGTTTAAGTGAAAATGTTATTATTGTAATTAAGGATTTATATCTGTCATTGATACAGACCATAGGACTGCTGAAAGGATCTAAAAAAGATGGATTGTGAGTGAAAAAATGTTGAACTGATGCAAATGGCTTTACAATGAATGGGAAAGGAAGCGCAGTTAGAAAGTGCTGTTTTTAAGATTTTGCACTATGTGTGTGTGTTTGTGTATGCTCTGAGTGACAAGCTGAGCTACAGTTAAAAGGAAACAGTTTAAGAATCTGGCATCAGCAGTGAAATAATGAGCTTTACCTTCTTACACACCCTTCTGTTTGGTGCCTGAATACAAAACAGCTTTTTTTCACAGTCTAAGCAGACCAGATGGTACTGATGCATTGTCTGGGAGATGCGTGTGTGTGTGTGTGTGTGTGTAGGTGTGGGTGTGTGTGTGTGTGTGTGTGTGTGTACTAGGGTTGAGAGGGCAGGTGTTTGAATCAATATGTAGATGCTTATCAAAAAAAAAAGGCAAATGGAAAGCCAGTCCCTTTGTCAGTGAAGATGCCCTGATAAAGATCTCCACAAAACACTCTTGAGTCTTTATGAATGTAAAAGAACAGCTGCACGATGTGTGCCGCGTACACAAAGGAGCAACAGTACACTCACATCTGTTTGAGGACTTTTGGGGACATATCAATTTGCTCTAATGTTTTACTTTAATATCTATGGGAACTTTCAGTAAATTGTACCATTTTTCTTATAATGCAAGAACACATAAGAGTATCAGATACCAACTGGACTAATGGGAAATGTACCGTAGAATAGTGATCAGTTTTCACAGTGAACTCACTCAATAAAGTTACAGTAACACTGCTTCTTGTAATTTTTCAGTACAAATAAATACCTGGATGACATATTTTGCGAGTTATTTTTTCTAAAAAGTTTCATTGATCTTATCTTAACTTTGTGTAATTTATGAGGGACACTGATAGACTAAAAAAAATGATTCATAATAAAACAAACATTTTAAATCACTCTGATCTCTTATATTAGACTAGACGTATGAAAAGATGATGCACTAGTGGGAAACAAACGCATGTGGTTTGACAACATGCTGCGCTTCAAAAATGTCCCAGATTCCAAACCTTTGACCCGATGAGCAGACTGAAAGAGGGATAATAGAAAATAGCTACTGCGTTCTCAGACACAGACAGTGGAGAGACTGAAATGCTCCAAGGAGGGAAGCATAATAAGATTCAGGAACAAAGAAGCAGGAGAGAGAGCTTTATGGAAAAAGAATAAGATATAGCAATAACAGGGCGAAGTTGGGCAAGTTGGTGAGTCACAAAGAAAACATGACATGCCGTGTCTCTGCAAAGACGTCTTCATTCACATATTTTCTCTGTCCTCTGGGCTGGCTCTGACCTGAATTTGTCAAACCAGTTGGGCTATGAGCTGCAGCTGGCACCCCGTGTATACCCTGATCAAACATAGCAGCATGACCACCTGTCTAATATTAAGCCCTCATTTTGCTGCTGTGGTTTCTGTCGTCCAGCTGTCAAGTAGCAGATCTTTTAACTAAGTTTGTAGCTGTGGACCAAGCCGTCTCGGTGGAGTGAGAGTTAGATACAGGAGGGTTCCTCAACCCATTCCTTGCTTTGATTCATCGGAGTCCGTAAAGGACTGTCAGCAGCAGCAGTGTTGGGTAATCCCAACCCTTAAACCTTCTGCGCATTTTGAGTCAGCTGGCTGAAAGTAGGCTTGTCCACTTTAACCTTCCTTACAAGAAACACAGATTTTCTCTATTTGGAAATATTTTTCAACCCCCAAAACACTGACAGTCATTGCATTGCATGGAGATTAAATGAGCACCATATCCGCTCTAATTATACAGCTGCAGTCAGCAAACTATAAGCTTCCTGGCAAGTTGATTTCAATAAAATCAATATAGACCACCTCATAAATTATTATTTTAAATGTTTTAATCCTGATCTCTTGAAACCGCTGCATTTTAATAAGAGGTTATCAGTCTGAGAATTTCAACCCAGCACAAGTCGTGAGGATGTGCTAGAAATTAATTTGACTGTTTTCCTCATGTCACCATTGTTTATTTTTTTTACTGACCAAATTTTTGGTCTCAGCACTTTATCTAGGAAGTTATTTCTTGCTTTATGATATATTGTAGACTCTGCCAGGTTTCTCTTTAATGTTTTTTGCTCCACCTGTCAGTGTTTATTGTAATTAGTATCCATAAACAATTTTTTTTTGCCAATTAGTTCAATTTCAACTCTAAGTAATGTTTTTTCCCCTAATATATCCATGTTCCTCCAGTATTTCCAAAAACTTTTATTGTCATCTCACTCTTAGCCCACCTGCTGTACCTGCTAATAATTCAGGCATAACAGTCTCACCAGCTGCTCATAATGTGATCTGTTTCACTGAGCAACAGGGAGATTATGCACAGTCAGTAGAATCATAACACTGTTGGGATTGGAGAAAACAAACCATAAAACACTGAAATGCCTCACTCAACTCGTCTCGGGCCAAACAGACAGCAAATATCTTTCACAGTAAATATGCTAAGTGGTTGCCCACACATAACGGGCCACCTGGTGACCCTGATATTTGAACACCTAAACAATAACGCAGATGTACATCCCTGCCTAGAGGTGATCCTCACAGTGTCTCATCTCAATCAAACAAGCTTTTTTTCTCATTGGCTCCCTGTCAAACTGTTGAGTTAACACCTTGGATAGAGGTGCTTTCATATGACTGACCTTCCTTCCTTCTTCGTTAATAAAGCTTGTGAATAGATTTGATTTTAAATATTCATTAAAAAATATTAACAGTTCTATCATGTTCAATGTCTAAAAACTACTCTTACTTTCTGTCTTTTTTCTCATTAGGTTGTTTCCAGCTATGTAACGTTTTCCGTCAGAACATGGAGATAGACCAGTGTCTGCTGGAGTCTCTCCCGATTGGCCAGCGCCAGCGGCTGGTCAGAAGAATGCGCTGTGACCAAATAAGGGCCTATTACGAGAGGGAAAAGAACCTACAGCGGCAGCAAGGTGGAGTCAAAGGTCGAGTCCCATCCAGGAAGTACCGCATCCGCTTCAGGCAGTCTGATGTCATTCAAGATGCCATCATCCGCCATGATGACAAAGAAGGTGTGTGTGTGTCCGAGTGGTACGGTGCCTCACAATTGATACATTTTGAATACCGGGCGACGGTGCAGTTCGTGTTGTAACCAGTGGGTTGCAGATTTGAACCCTCGCACCGTCTGTCTCAGTTGTGTCCTTGGAGAAAACACTTCATCTACCTTGACTTCTAGTGGTGGTTTACACCCCTCTAAAGTTTTTCGACAAACATTTAGCCTGGTGGTGCCGGTGCATTCCAGCCACGTTTCTGTCAAACTGTAGCTGAGGCTACAGTGTAGCTCAGTTTCTGAACAACTGAATGTAGTATAAAGCATTTCCACATTTTATCACATTACAACTACAGACTTAAACATATTTTGTTAGAATTATGTTATAGACCTACACCAAGAGCATTCGTGATCAAACAGCATCAAGAAGACCACAAGAGACCAGTCAAAAAAGAAAAGTTTAAATTGGTGTTATGCTATAAAATATTAAGCCTTGAATATTTCACAGATTACTTTTCAAATTATTATCCAAAAATGGAAATGGTATGCATGGCCTCCCACCTAAAATGATCGGCCAGGGAAGACGAGAACCTGGTCTTTTATGAAGAAGTGGCAAGACAAACGTTATTATTGAAAAAAGCTGAAAAAACTGTTGCAAGGTACTGTGCGTATTTAGGAGTGTGCATGCCTGTTAGTATGTAGAAAGCAGGAGAGCACATGTTGACAAATGAGTGACAAACTGCATCTGACTCGGGCAACACTAATGCAGGAGTTGTGAGCCAAAACAGAGCTGCTCACTGCAGCGCAGCCAATTTGTTCAGCTGGAAGCTGCCCACTCAACTGAGGAAAGCAGAAAGAAGCTTTTATCCTTGTTCAAACTGTCCTCAAGGACAAAAGTACCTGAGGATTTCTGATGTTGATAGGAGAAGGTGATTTTGAGGAACACGGCTTTGCAGATAAAACAATCTCATTTTCTTTATTTCTGCTATACTAAGCTGTTCTGCAAATCATGCAGTCTTTAGACATAAAGGTAAAGTTATCAAGATAATATCTAACAGTCCTTCTGTTGCTTTAATCTGGCTGGCATCAACATAAATCATGCAGCTGTAATTTGTACAGTTAATTTAGCATTTTTTCCAGTTAAATTCTTATTCCAAGATTTTATCAGGAAGCCAGGGAAATGGAAGCTACTCTCATTTATTCCACCTGTAAATGCATTAATACAGTGTGTCTTGGGGAAATTTTGTTATCAGTTTAGTAAGAATCAAATAAGGTTACAAAGATGTGCTTTGATTCATAAATGGGAATAATCTTGTAATCAGCTCCTTTTCTGTTGGATTAGAAACTAATAATTTAATCAAGAAACTTGTAGTTGTTTTTCTTTTATTATCTTATAGTCAGTGTTTGTTGCATTTCATTGTGGAGTTAAAGCTAAAATTACACTAATGAGTTTATATGTGTGTCAGCCTGAATCTGAATAAGCAGGTCAGAGCTTAACAAAAACTCAAGGCCTGAACTGCTGGATTTCCGCTTTGAGCAACAGCTACAATATTACTCTTAGTCGTTTACGACAGAAGAAAAGAGAGGAGCTAGGTGCCCAAGTCCGGTGGGGACAGCTCATTCGTTCATTTATCCATTGCTACGGAAACGAGACTTTACAAGTTTTTCTCTGACGATCTATTAATTCCTCCTCCATCTCAAGCTTGCTACAATGCAGCTCGCTGTTAAAAAACGCTCCCAACACTGTTTTTCTGAGATTATTTTGTCAATAAACTTGTGAAATTCATAGGGACTTCACGCTCCACTCTGTGAGCCATTGATTTCTGTCCAAGTTCACTGGCTTTCTTTTGTTTATGACGCTGGTTGCCAGTCATTTGCCCAGCTGTCGGGACATATCTGTGTCTCACCAGCACTCTTTGCAGGTCAGTGTGTTAATCTCTTCACCCTGGCTGCCTGTCTTTGGGTTTCAGCTGGGCTCCCTGTGAGCAGCTGGTGTGCTGTGGCATTGACCAGACTGGCAACGGGTTTCTTGGCTCAACATGAATCGGTTAACCCTCCGCCTGGTTGCCCAGGCGTCATGTTGGTGCTGGTCTAGTACCATTTGCCATTCAGTGTGATTGATATCTGAACTTTTCTCTGAGTTCAAGGTGGGACAGATTCTTGGAAAAGTGTGTTGCTCCTGTTAGGATGTGAGTTACTATCAAAACAAAATAGAAGTAAGTTGGTGGGTAACTCAAAAGTTACCCATCATTGTAAAGCTAAATATGATAAATTAAAGCATGGTTGTTTATTAAATCTATGTTTTTGTTCCTTTATACCCCCCTAAAACTAAACTAAGGTTTTTCTAGTTGTGTTTACTGTAATAATCCATTATTATTTTGCTCACGTTATAATTTCAGTGTGAACCATTTCACCACAACACTAAGATAAATATAGAGGAACCAAAAGAATAAACATGAATTTAAAGGACATTTTTTTTATTGGGTTTTGAGCCAAATGCTGTAACACTCATCCTTATCAAAAATGATTTCTCAGAGGGACACAGCATGTTGCTGGCAGAGTGAGCAAATTGGAGGAGTTATAATTTTTTTTTGTTGTTTTCAAATTAACATCCACAAAAACATGTATTTTTTTGTCTGCCTTCTTGTTTGTTCTGTTGAGGTTATGCCAAAATGACATGCTGCTGAGTTTTGAGGAACCACAAAAGAAGAGTGTCAAAAATACATAAACCAATAAGTATCTCCTCACGTCCCTTAATGTTGAAGCAGCTTCCAGCTTAATGTTGCATTGACAAACATGCTGCCAGGAAACTTGCAGACATAAACGCTCTGCTGTCGAACATTGAGTAGGAGGGGACAAAGGAGTGAGTGAGATATGGAGCCAGAAAAAAGTGAGGCTGTAGTCTTACTGGATAGTTTTGTTGCCTGTAAATTTCCTTACAATTGGTTCAGCTTTTGTTGTTATGATTACCAATGACAGATAATCATTCAAACATCATTCCTGTTTGATTTGTAGATATAAAGGCCCAGTCTAGCATCATACTAGACCGGGTCTACTCAGGGAGACCATAGACTTCAATAACGAAGTTTCAAAATGTCCGAAAATGAATTTATCTGCTAAATACTCCTGAATCTTGAATAATAATCAAATGTATTATATTTTTGTTTAAGTTTTTGAAAGAATTCATTAGCATGCTTATTCCCAAAAGTAAAACATGTACATTATCAGTCAAATGTGCAGTAAGTCCTTAATGAATATTTGGGTTGGATCTGAATATTTTCCTTGGTTGAAAAATTTAAAACATTACCCATTCAAACAGTTATTCACATACATATTTTTATCTGTAAACTTAGCCAAATTGGGATTTGTTCTAATCATTTTAGTTGTACAAGAAGTAAGATACGGAGAGATGAGATAAAAAAAGTAAAAAAATAAAAAAATAAAATAGAAAGAGGAGTGGGGAAAGTCAAATCTAAAAAGTAGAGACTGAAGGCCAGGAGGCATCAGCTGAGGGAGATCATTACAGTGTTAGGAAGAAAAATAATATCTCTCTTTTTGCCTGGATTGGAACATTGCAAACCTCATCTCCTTGCATTGCTATCTATCACATACAAGCATTGCCTCAGCTGAATTTTGACGTTTGGTGAAATTGGTTTTCCCAAATTAGTCTTTTAGCTGCATCAAAGTCAGATAAGACGCCCACAGAAATCTGAGTGAAGCAACAGCGGCTTTTGTATGAACTTGCACTCGGTGTTTAAGTCTGATTTTAACTGAATATTTAAGATAAATGCTATTCTGGGAGTTAATAATTAATCAAGTCTTATAATTGGGGTTGCCTCAGTTAACGTACTTTTACAATTTTTCTTATTGTCCATGTAGTGCAGCTAAAGCCTATTTAAACTCACTTCTTGCTATGAAGTTATTAACTTATTCAACAGGCAGACCTCTTACTTTTTAGTTCCACTGGATGGTTTCTGTATGTTTTTTTTCCTGTAATGTCAGAAACGTATACATTTTTAAATTTAAAATAATCAGTTTAAGCTTTGTTAAATAACTTTTAACAAGTCTGACCTGGAATATCCATTTCTTTGCCATCTGTTTCAACAGTAAAGGAAAAGACCTTAATACATTAACAAGGTGTTCATAATATGCACCACATAGCAAACACTTTCTCAAAAAGATAGGAAACGGTGTGACAGCAGCTTAAAAATCAAGGAACAACGCAGAAAGAAGCTCATAAGGCTCACACAGTGGAATGTAATATCTTTCCATTTGACATTTGTCTGAGCTTTGTACTTGGATATTTCCCCACTGGTAAGATATATCGCCTTTGCTTTTCAGCCATAAGCATTTCTGTCCTCTTGTGAAGAGCAAAGCAAATAGAGGTATTGTTGGTGGGACTACGTCCAACTCCCTGCATTAATTACCCAGTGTTTTTCCTGTCTGTCTTTACAATGAACAATATATTTAAGTGCAGCTAAATATATATTTGTGGTATTGGTTGTGGCACCAATTTTTTTTTGTCCAATTTGTTTTGCAGTAGCGTAAAAAAAGCCTCACCGCTTTCTTGATAATTGTTTATAAATTCATTATGCTGGTTTTAAACACAGTATTAAACAAAGTTAATAAGATTGTAACACACCATGCCTGAAATAGGAGCACAGTGTGCATCAAATCATATGTGGCTTTTATATGTTAAATAATAAAAGCCACATTATGTTAAATAATAAAAGCCACAGGATGGAAATAATTTTTTTCTGTGTAATCAAAAATAGTTAGCAGATTACAGTAAATTGAACTGCCATGTGAAGAGTTTCATTTTTTCTCCCATTAAATATTTTGTATATTTTAAAAAGAAATATTCTGTGGACTTCAGCTGCCATTGTATCAAATGTGCAAGGCAGTGCTGTTTTCGAGGAAATGAAGTCTGCAAAGCTGTGATGTTGTGGACTGAAGTGTGAACCCCCAGATATTTACCAGTGTTTTATTTGTCAGTTAGTCTCTCAGCTTCATCTGATCTCTGCACATGGAAAAACTCAAAGAAGGGGCGAAGGAGGAAGCAAAAATAAATGACCGTGCAGGCTCCTGGGAAACAGTGGTAATTCTCAGATCACCATCATTCTGGGATTAAAGATGTCTATGTTTATAGGAGAACTGAGCCAATATAACATCATGATGTGTTTTATTGCATTGCAATATAGATCCTTCACTCACGCAGTAACAGAGAAGTCATTTTTTTTCCCCCAAGTCAAGTGTCAAGTTTTTCTCCCCAATTCAGAGTCACCCTTTTATCTGACCAAATTACATTTTTTATCAATTTGACCCTGAAATTGCTGTCTCTTTTTTATAACTAGAAGTGTTGGTTACCCTGGAAACACCTTTTATGTTTCCAAACAGACTTCCTCAAAGTAACAGTTAGCTGACATGTTCCACATGTCTACTCACACACAAAACCCATAACCAAGACTAAAGTGTTGAATAAGGCTTTTTGTCTTGAGTAAAAGCCAAAAATCGCCTGACATGAACGGGTTAAATTTCAATAAGTGTTGCAGCTTGCTTTATTTTATTAGCTACATGTTTAACTTGAGCAAATAAGTTGTCCAGATGCTATCAGCAGCAACATTAGGAGACTTGTTCTGGTGTTGTCTTTATGCCTTTGTGCTTAAATCCTTTTATCTCCGATCCTCCTTGGTTCCCAGAACTGATATAGTGAGTCAAGCCGTTGCATTTTTGCTGTCAAGTTAACATTGTGATGCTTAAATGCAGTATCCTTGTACCACAGACGTTTATTGTAGAGATGGATAAATCAGAGTTTTGTGGCTGATTTTCAGTCTCAACTGTTGTCAAGCGTTAACTTGCTGGTATTGACTTTAGCTGATTCCAGTTTAACCTGAGCACTCTAATTAACTGTATCTTTAATGTTTATCCTTCCTGCTGTGAGTGGTCAATAGTTTTGTGATGTCCCTGCATTATAAAGAGGAGAGCAACACCATTAAAAAAACAAACAAAAAAAAACAACCTTATTGATCATTTAACAGGCAGGACACTATTGCACTACTAATTAACAGCAGATTTATTTGCCATGTTTATCTGGTGTCTTTAGAGTATCTTTTCCCTCAACGTCGGAGTAATGCAAAGAAGCAATGCATTACAATGCACAGTCTTGAGCATACTGTGCAGGATTTAGGTGAAAGTTATCGGAGAACCTGCCTTTCATTTTTGTAGACAAAAGGTGTTTATTATAATATGTGTTTTCCTATCATCATTTCTCCTTCATTCTCGTCTTCAACACTATATCACAATCATGTTTCCCTTGAAGGCATACTCTAAAATGTGAAGGCTTCTTGTCTACGTGTCTAGCTTATTTATAGTATATTTTGTTTTCATTAGTGTAAAGTGTTTCATAATGATCTGAGGTAAAATATTCACACTGAACTAACACTCAGAAACATGAACATCTGATTCTAAAAACCTAAAACCCATTCAAGGAACTCTTTCCAACTGTATGGTAGGTAAAGTTAGGAACAAAAACAATTTGCACTTAAATATTCTGAAATTTATTCCCTTTTCTCTTCCTTTTTAAGGACATCAAGTTTCAGTATTTACCTCCCTCTTTGTTTGGCCATGTCCTGGAGTGTTTTGTAAAGCTCAAGCAGATTTTTTTCAAATGTCACTCTGACTCTAAAAGGTTAGACGTTTTACATGTAGAGACAGGGACTGAGTTGCTATCAAGCCGGTGCCGAAGTGCCTCTGGGTATAAATCCACTGACAAACGGCAACAGACTTCTGTTCAAAAATCAGTTTATGCTGATTCAGAAAGTTGTTTACAGAGCACGGTATCTCCAAACTGCAACATGTACACTAGATATCAGAAGAATGCAGCTCTCTTTTTCCCAACGCACTTTGATATTTTGTGGGTTTTATTTATTTCCAAGAAACTTTTCTGTCTTTTCTGATGATTAATTGAATTGCTGACTTACTTTTGACTCTCTTTTTCTGTTTTTAAATTCAGCTAAAAGCAGCAATAATTTAGTCGACTGTGGTTGGTTGGTTTCTCATCAAGTATTCAAAACCTATTTACCATTGAGTGATTTAAAAATGATAAAAATATAATATATTTATGGCAATGTGTTTGTGGAATTAATTTTATTCAGTTCATAGTTAACAAAAAAACTAAACTAAAGTTCTGCTTACTGATAAGCAGAACTTAAGCAGAACTAGTTTGACAAATCTAGTAACTCTTTTTATTTTAAAGTCGTCAACAAGTTGGTGTTGATGGTTATAGGTGTGGCGATTCTCTTGCAGTGATCTTTGCTGCAGCAGATGTAAAGAAACCTCCACTGCAGACACTCTGCTGTTGAATTACTGCTTAGTGAAAAAAATGCTCATTGTTCCCTTTTTTATTTTGCTTTTTATGACTCTTCCTTCTTTGCACAGTCTGCTTTGGAAGCTCCAGAAAAATCCACAGAACCAAACCAGGGTTTTTTATCAGTTTATACAGACTGTAGATAGCATCCCGTTCTTCACCACAGACTTATAAACTTATGAATTTCATGCTATAGAAATATCTCTATGTGAACGTTGTTAAACTGAGCGCGTATCTTCTAACTTGTAAATAAATCTCTAGGGGCAAAGTGTGAAAATGAAACAAATCATTAAAGGGATTTCTGGTTGTTGAAAGTATACACACTCCTGTGAAAAACTGCAGATTTTATGGGATTTAGAATATGAGACAATGAGAAACATTTTCAAACTTTTTTTTTTTTCACAAGACATTACAAGAGACCTGTATGTGCTACATGTAACAACAATATAGAGAAATATGTGACGGCCTTTTTCTAACACAAACAGATAAATTGCATGGATATGTATGCTTGTATGTCACAGACACTTACTCATAATTTTGATGTTGCATGTTGAGAGTGAATATTTTTGAAAATTCATATTTAATGGGTAAGAATTGCTGTTGGATATTTGCTGGGTTTGGTCAGGCTGCATCACCTCCAGGCTGTTAGTCGATGCAGCACTGGGTGAACTGGGTGTGTGTTGCAGAGTTTTGTGCTCTGTATCTGGGAAGAGAGCTGTAGCTTGGCATTCAGTGTTAATGACTCATAAGTAGAGAACCACTTGTTCTTTTGTTGATGGGAGTGTATCACAGAAGGGTGGTTTTTATCATGTACGAGATTAGTCGGAGCTCATTTAGTAATTAGGGGGATTTCGTCTTTTTATGTTCTATAGTGTTCGTTATATGCTTTCTAAACATTTTAAAGCATATTCAGTCATCTTTTTTCCCCATCAGGTGCATATTTTATTGTTCTGGATTGTTTGTTTTTTTTTGTTTGTTTGTTTGTTTAGATAAGGTCAGGATTAATAATTGCTCCTGGTTTGTGAGTGCCTTTTACGTCTACATATGTGGGTGGAGTGAGGTTATTTAATCATGGCTGCTCAAGTTTAATAACCTTTAGGGAGTCATCATAAGGGTTCAACATATTGAACATTCTGTAGTTTAAAGAGCCACTATATTTGTGCTGATACTTTTGTTTGTGTATTTTGACAGGACTTTGTGACAGTGGTGACAGCGAGTAACCGCGTTGTTCTGTCCGAAACACTAAAATCACATAAATGTCCCTCTCCTACCCTCTCTTTCAAACCCATCACTCCCTGTTTCTGTCACACACACACTCCAGCACACCTTCTCTCTTGCTCTCTCACTGTTTGCTTTGTTCTCTCTTGTTCCATGAAAGATTTATCAGCTGTGTAGCAAAATCACAGAGCCCTTATTTAAACTTGTAGTCTCTCTTCATTTGCCTAAGGCTCGAATAAGCAAACTTGTCTGGAAAAAGTCTTCATTTCTTTCTCAACAGTTTTATGTCAGTGTGTTAGTCGGGTGGGCGTCCAATTTGATCTTGTAGTAAGTGATGCAAGTGTGTGTAACCCAATGCCTGTTTGACCTGCCGCAGGAGGAAGGAGCTGTCGAATGTGCATGTACTGTTTGAACACTGTTCCACCCTGACACATCAAGAACAATTACAGAATGCTTAAATCCTATTGATTTTGACACAGAGAAGCAGAGATCAATGTGTTTTCTTGTCTGTGTAAAGTGCGTACTTAAAGTATTCGTATCCCTTTACACTTTGCGCATTTTGTCACACTACAACTGCACAAGTCAATGTATCGTACTGAATTTCATGTGATGCATCAAACACCAAGTAGGAAATAATAATGAAGTGGGCAAAACAAAGATTCATGGTTTTCAAAACGTAAAAGAAAAATCTGGACAGTGATGCATGGGTTTACATTTACCCACTTTACTCTAATCTCTACAATGTCTTGTCCAGCACAAGGGCCTTCAGAGGGATCTGTTTTGTGAACGCCTTTTGCTTGACACAGATCACAAACAAAAGAACACATCGGACTGAAAATAAGAAATCCATCGCTAAAAGTGTGCTTTTGCAAAATCTCATTGCAGAGTTCAAAAAGTCAAACAGGGAACAAAGCAAACTTTTGGAAGAAGGTGCTCTGGTCTGACAGAAACACTGCGTGTGTCCTGCCAATACCATGCTTCACCTTTCTTGTTTCAGTACAGATATGCTTTCCTTCAGCGGGGACTTGAAGCTGGTCAGAGTTGATGAACAGAAGGAGGAAACGCATAAGCTCATTGTAATCATAAAAGTGACTCCTGTCGGAGCTGTTAACAGCTGAATGTTTATTCTGTTGCAGTGTTGCGTCTTCTAAAGGACGGAGTAGACCCCAACACTGCCACTTCCTCAGGGGGATCTTTGCTGCACCTGGTAAGATACTCCCATTACGATCGTAGTTTTAATAACCAAATAAGGAACAGCCCATCTATGAATATTTTTTTTTCTTTTTCTATTTTTGTTGTTGTTGTTGTTGATGATCTCCTCAAGGCCTTAATAATTTTCTTTTCAGAAGACTCTAATTACCAACAGTTCTGCACAATAGATTTTTACAAAGATCAATTACCATGCCACATGATTTTCCACACGTATTAATTATCATACGATGGTTCTGTTTCAAGGCTGTGCTTCTGGATATACGCTTTTCCCAAGTGTGGGATTTGAATTACTAATGGGAATCATGGTCTCTGTTTTTTCTGCAGTGTGCCCGCCACGATAACGTGTTTGCAGCTGAGCTCCTGATCGAGCGAGGCCTAAATGTCAACCAGCAGGACGATGACCTGTGGACAGCCCTGCATGTAGCATGTGTGTGCGACCACGCAGATATGGTGCTGCTGCTCCTTCTGGTGAGCATGATCCACAAACACAGACATGCAACTAAGTGGGAGGACTGATTCACTAACACTACATGCAACAGAGCACTTTATGGTTGCAGTGAGATTGATTTCACCGATTTCTTTAACTCTGTTTGAGTTACTCACAAATTATGCTAGGGGTTTGTCTTGGTTGGCCTTCAGATTTCTGGCTGAAGTTGCTTGCAGCTTGTCAGCCTGCTGGCATCACTCATCTGATGATTTCCTTGGACTGTTGGCATATTTCATTGATGAGGGCTTGTTTAATTCAGAGGCCCTCAAAGATGACTTTTCATTCCTTTACAAGCCCATTTACATCTTCATAAATCAGAATATTTCCAAATTTTGCATTACTATGATATCAAAGAGAACGCTTATTCTGTGGAGAGTGCCTTGACAAGAGCTAAGGTTGCACTGATTAGATCCACAACGAGAAATGTGCCAGCTGCAGGGGAGGGCATGCACATCCAGCCTAGTCACTCAATGGGTTGACCCGGCTCTGCTGGTGCTGATTAGACCCACGGAGGACTGACTGGTGTGAAGAGCGCTACAGAATCTTGTACAGCCTGGTTCCTCTGATTAGCTCCTGAGTGATTGCTGTTAACCTTCTGTTAGATCAGAATAAGACGATTCTGGGAAGAATAAAAACATCTGAAGAAATCCTTGGAAACTGGTGTTAATTCACACCAGCTGCTACTGTATGGTATGGCATATATGTGAGGATGCTTGTGCGTATTTGGATGCATTTAATTTCCTTCCAAGCAGACTCATTTGCTGCTTCACTGGAGACTGTGACTAAATGTTTACCCATTGCAACAGAGAAAGCTTTTTTCCTGCGAACGAGCCATACAAACAGGAGTAAACTCTGTAGGAACATATGGTAATGGAAAATGAAGGTTGTTTTATAGATGAAAATTTATTTCTTTATGCATGGTAGCAAGACTATGACTGTGCAACATGTTTAGAGGTTTAAAACTTTGTAAAATCATGCTTCCGATCAAAGACTGTCCTGTTGGATATGAACGGCAATTTTATCATTGATAGGTTGTGGCAAATTTTAAAAACCCAATTTGATTGGAGGCTAGTATTAATTTCCAGTTCCTTGTTCCTTCTAAGTACCTTTTATTGTTACCTGTATTGTTATAATTTGAAAGTCAATTTGGATTAAAGCATCTGCCAAATACATAAGCATTGAAAACAAACTGTGCTTAGCAGTAGCAGCAGTCTTCCTATCACTAATTTAAAAACATTTTGTATTAATTCATTTTAGTGGTATTTTCTTAGGCTGATGGGAAGGGATTTCAACTTTAGAGGAAAGACCTCTTCAGTATGAGATAAACCTTGAGTTACACTTTGCACATTTAGTTTGATTTGATATACTGAAGAATGAATGAAGGGTTCCACCAATACAGCATTTTGAATGACAATTCAAGATTTCATAGACTTATTTTGTAGTTGGAAAACTTGAGTTTTATTAGTTTAACACTTATGATCTTCCTTTCTCACTACAATCCTATCACCTGTTCATTCCTGTTGGTGGTGGGTAATAATTTCTTGTTTGTCCTTTTCTCTTGTCCATTTTGCTGTTTGCTGCCAGAATTTTTATGGTCACAATTTTGTTTTACAACTTATTGTGTAGAATCTTACAGCATCTTTTCTGTGATTTCCTAAACATTTTACAGTACCTAAGGTCTAACTTGTAAGCAGTAAACCACTGATGTTTGTACCAGCTCCTATCTCTTTGTCAATGGTTAAACATTGACCAAATGTGAAGACAACAAATTGAAGAAGAAAGAAAAAACTGAGATCAAGTTCATCTATTGCTTACAAATATTCAAATCTTTTGATGACCTTAATCTTAGACAGGCTGCTGCATGAAATACTAGACTCAGAGTCAGTACAGGGACAAGACATCTAGCAGCCGAAGTGACACGGCAATGCTGACGATAATTACAGGTTGATTTGTTTTCTTTGATTTTGCCAATTCTTCTACCTGCTGCTTAGTGAATTATAACTTTCTGTTTCTAAATAATTACGAGATGCTTCTCTGTCTGAGTGGCTGTAAGTGATCTTCTTTAGGTGCTCAATCTAAAAGGTTTACATTCCAACCGGAAATTGAAGAGTGGTCTTACCGAAAGGAGCCTGATTGAGCCATCCTTATCTTTGACTGGCACAGGAAGGAACACACCAGCTAATATGTTCTAATCTGTTCGGTCCTATTCTGCCATCTCTTTCCTCATTTCTCTTCCATTGCTCTGTGCGTCTCTCCATGATTTCCTGTCTCCAATTTTCATGCAGGGAAACTGAATGTTTTTTTGTTTTTTTTTGCTGACGGAGAGGTTTGCCAGTAGTCTCTCATGGGCACAGCGAGGGGTGGGGGTTGATGAGAAGATGGAGTACTTAGCAGCCAATGATATTAATTCCCTTATCTTCTGCTTCCAAACAGCAGGGAAGCAGGCCATTAATAAACTGTGTTGTTTCCAGTATTTTGCCAAATGCTCCATTTTTGGACATTGACTGTTTAAAAAATGCTGGTGGGATTTGGTGAGGTTGGAATTTAGCAAATGAAATGATATTTGTAAATGCCAAAACACTAAGAATAAATATAATGTTCTATGCAATAAAAGACTCCATCCTCTAGCTTGTGATGTTGTGTTGAAACAGCTAAGACTTTGCTATGCTTAATTAAAGCACATGGTTTAGCACATGGTTCTGATTTTTGACAATCTTAACCTGCATTTAACCTTCCCTTAAGAGTATAGGTGTACAAACTATTTTTAACAGATTTGTTATTCAGAAACTTCAATTTAATTTATTTTCTTTTCATTTTATTTTGTGTTGAAATTTCCTAAACTAGTTGAAATTTATTTTTGAGTTTAGTCAGAGCAGTCTGGCTAAAAGAGAACTACACTCGGGAAAAAATATACACATATATATATATTTTTTGCCTGAAACCACTACCGCTGTTGCTGCTTTCTTTGCTAGAAAATTATGAATTCATATCTGCAGAACTCTGAGACTTTTGAAAAGACATTCTCTACTGAAAACCCCAGGCTTTTTCATCTACTTTTAATGTAAGAAAACATTTCTGGTTCTTGGTTTTTCAGGCAGACGGGGCTTAGGAATGACGCATATAGCGACTGAAAACATCTTTTATATAAAATCCTTATTAGGAGTCAATTTCTCTGTGCATCTTTGGTCATTTTGCTTCTAGATTCATCACAGGATGCAGCGACATTGCCCTACCAATGCAACTATTGTTCTACAAAAAAAAGAAAAAAAGAAAATCCCCTATCAAAAAATGTTACTTTGTTACATTTATCAAATTACGCTGAATATTGGGGTAAATAATGCTTATTTTCTGTATAAATAATATTATCAAATGTAAATACAGTCTGTAACTGTTATCACACAATTACTTTTATCACGATATATTTCTCTGCTGAATGAAATTGAATTGTATTGTTCATCCCTATTTACTGTCAAGTTGTGAGCTTTTCTCTGCTGGTTGTTGGAGTTGGTCTGTCAAAACACAACTGTTGAAATAGAAGTGCAACAACACATTTTTGGCATGTGCTAATCATGATAGGTCACATTTTTTTGTGTTACAAGCCAGTGTATTTTGTCGCATCCCATGTTTTTATATAAATTGTTTTGTTGTCTCTGCTCTTTGCTGGCTTCTGTCCAGCTAATTTTCAAACCTGGTCCTCTGTGACTGAGCAAGCCCAGATCTGTTAACCTTCCTGACAGAGTGGTATTGACTGTTTCTGGACCTGGAAGTTAATTGTGCATTCAAGCCGACTTCTTCATTATCAGTAATGCAGTGCACAGCTGTACCGACTGTAAGGACGCCATAAACGACAACACCCTAAATGGAGTCCAAACAGCTGCAAATACTCAGAGTATTTCTTAGACTTGGGGATGAAAATGTAAAATCAGAAAGATGAGGTTAGAAAGTGGACTGTGTGCTTGTGTGACATGTACAGAATATTATGTAATGTTGTTTTTGTTCTGCACCTCCCCTCCAATCAGGTTCTTTGCTTTTCAAAAGGTGCTTCAGACTTTGATATTTCCTGTCTGTTATGCATAAGTGATTAAGTAGCTGCTGGTTGTTTCCAGTCTTATTACCTGCAAATTGGTTTGTATATTCCTGCAGCCAACTTTCATTGGCAAGAAAAAAAACATCTTTCACCAAATAAATGCTGACACGCGATAGCGTCACAGAGAAAAAAGAAAACATATTCAGAAACTGTAATTGAAAACCTCATGCATCCTTTTTTTGTGTGGTTGAAATAAATGTTTTATAAACAATAATAAATTTATGTTTCAAAACTTTGCTGAAGTAACTTTTTACATGATCTGCTCCAGGTTGAGAGTTTCAAAATAATTTTAAAAGAAAATTCTTCTCTATTAACTTGATTTCAAAGAATACATTTTGTTCTGCCTGCTGTTCCCACCGCATGCTTTATGAATGCATGCTTTTCTTCATCTAGAAAATACTTAGTTTTACTTTCACGTTTTCCAGTCATGCCATAGAACCTTTTAAAAGTCTTAGGTAAAATATTGTAAAACTAAAGAAATTTACATGGAAATGTCAACATTGTCACTTACACATAAAGATGTAGATGTAGGAATTAAAGGGATAAATACAATTATCTTTACCTTTTGATAACCTATTAACATCAACAAAAAAAAAAGAAAAAAAAGTTGATTTGGCGGTGAGCTACACTTTACACAAAATGATACAGATTTCACGGTATCACTAAAAACAAACATCACATGATACCATTTCATTTAAGTTCAGATATTTATAACCCTATCCCTGCTACTACACCTATATTATTATAACACATTGCTGTGGTAGTTATTTGGCTGCCTTCCATGACGCTGCAATGACACACAGGTGCAGAACGGATCAGTGATTTGTCACTAAATGGTCATATGCAACACAACCATTTAGCATTTCGACTTATTACATTCACTACTCAGATTTTCTTTGAGTTTCATGCTCTGCTGTAATACTATGGTGTCACCTTTTTTGTAAAGCTGAGGAAAACTGAGGGGTTGAACTGGTGCTCATGATGCAATGGAGTGGATCTGTAGCCATCTTCTTTTTTTTTTTTTAAGGCCATTTTACTCAGTGTACTGACATGGCAGAGCAGAGGAAGCACCACTTCCATTCTCTAGAGGGAAACACCTTTTATAAACCCCCCTCTGTCTCAGACATGTAATTAGAAAACATTGATTAGGTTCCGGAATCACTTAAAGCCTTTTGTCTTATCTCCTGCTGTGATGGTGAGCTGTAGTAGATGCACTCTTGTTGAGTAAGCACACATTAATCTCTTGACATACATGGATAAATGTAGGCTACTGAATCCCTCACCCCTAACTCTCAGGTGATTATCTAATAATTTATTTAATTCCCAGTATTTCTTCAGTGCCAGTCAGATCTGCACCTGAAATGCCTCGATAATTAGTTCCAGTTCCAAAAAGACAAGCATTCATGAGACCCGAATTATCTCAGATTCAGGTCTCATGAATGCTTGTCGTTTTCTTTTTTTCTTTCTTTTTCTTTTACAGGCCGGCGTTAACATTTTGCTGCAGGATATCAATGGAAACATTCCTCTGGACTACACTTTTGAGGGGACAGAGACCAGCTATATTCTCCGAAAATATCTGGAGGACAATGGTGAGCCTTTCTGCGAATCTGTGGTTTTTTTTATGTTCATTTTGTAATCTCTTTTCCCTCCTTTGAGTACGGTGAAACATTTTTTTGTCATACTCCATATTTCCTGCTGTTCACAAACCATAAATGCTTAGTTTAATGTTTAATTTACACCCACGCTGGATCTGTGCTAAATGGTAAAATGAGCTGCTCTGAACGTCACCCTGTTTGAAGGTGAAATGCAGCCACAGGCCCGCTGATAGCAAAATTTGATTTGGATCGTCGTCTACTATGGAAGAAAGGACAAGGTCAATAGTTCAGCTGAAATGGAAGAGATAAAAGAGCAGGAAGATGAAACTGATTGAGAACTGAATGAGAAGCAGTAAAAAAAAAAAAAACATGCTTTTAAATAAAACATGCACAATGTGCATGAACAGTTATAGAAAAAATATTCTTTCCCCCGTTTGAATGTAACATCAACCTGCATGAGCCTGCAACAAATCACATGACAAATGGCACAGTTCTTTCATAGGATCGTGGATTTATCAAGACCACCCACCACAGACACACGCACACACACCGCAATGTTCATTTCAGCTTTCCTCCTTCTGTCACCCCCATGTTGTGATCTCCCAAACCCACCCCCTTCCCACTGGGATTTGCCTCCATGAAGCATACCCTCACTCACAAGGGCTCCATCAGCCTCTGTTGCTATAGCAACAGGGTTGTATGCTGTCTGTCTTTATCAAGTTTGCGCAGTTACAGAAAAGACAGATTGTCCACGTTTGAGGATGCCAGGAGGTGGGTGCTGAGGGTAAACGTCCTCTCATTCTCCTTGATGAGTCACTGCCTTTCGTGACGCGTTAGTCAAGTCTAATCGAGACGTTGCTTGAAGGAATTTCATTTGAAAACGATAAAATATGCAGTTCTGCTCAGAAGTTTGCGTAGACTTTTCAATAGCATAGACGTCCAGAACTTTTCATGTGTCTATTGAACCGTTGTTTTTCTTTGGTGGCATGAATGTACAGACTCTGGCTCTTTCTCAATGTCCACTGGAGAATAAATAAACAGGAAGAGACAATAACATAAGTGGATGGGTTTGAGGTCATTGTCATGACCAAACACCCAGTTATGACTAGGTTGCAACCCTCTGATTAAAACTGACAGATGAAGACCAAGATCGAAGCGCCTGCTTCAAAATCACCACCTGGAAAATTCACAGCTGCTCAGACAGACAAGCCAGATACCTTTTTGATGAACTTAAAAATAAGACATTATGCTCAGATTAGCAAAAGACTTTGCTGTTTGGCCATTATGCCTGTAAGAGTATCTTTGAAGAGCTCAGGTAAGCCTTTCAGACTTGGAAAAATAACGGGACAGTGGTCAGGTATGGGGCGGTATCATTACTGCACAAAGTAAATGGAATGATAAAGAAAGAGAATTATCTTTGAATTCTACTGCCTCACCTTAAATCCGTCAAAAGTGGGACACAATCCAGCCAGGATAATGACTCCAAAAACATCAAAACAGCTTTAACCCTGTAGTATCCAATGTTATAATATTATGTCATCTATATGCTGACCTTTCTTCTAGTGTTTTTACCAAGACTTGGAAATTGAGCTTTATTGTTCAGTTTTAGAATGTTGTTACTTAGGAAATTTGCATAAGTTCCTCCACAGGATCTCAAAGTAACAACTTGAAAAACCTGTTATTCCCAGATATGGCCATCAACATCTCTGCAAATATCTCACAGTGATTCGATGAAGCAGATTATTCTAAAAAAAAAATAAAAATAAACTGTCTTTTAAAAAACTGGGGGGCGATCAGTACCATGTCTAGAGCATTGTACAAAATGCAAAAATTATTTTATATCATAATTAATCTTACCTTTAACCTTACAAAAGCAAAGCGATCTGAAAACATCGCATTTCCTGCAAAACGATCTACGAGGTTGAACTCTTTCGATGTCCACATCTTTGTGGGTTAAGAGTGAATGCAGCAGGCAGATTTTTTAATTCATTAATTCCCAGACTGCTGTGAATAAAGTAATATGTTTTTATTTGTGTGATATGGTCTGAGAGCAAAGAGCTCCGTCAAAAACAGATGGATCAGATCTCTGATGTGTGATAGATCTTGATTTTTAATCGCTTAAGGCTAGATTTGGGCTGTAGAATAACTCAGAAAGGTCACAGTAAAGAGACATCACATCAAATCAAGAGAGCTGAACACCAAACAGCTTCACAAATTACAACAGCAACAACAGGAAGTGACATCATACGCCTTACCTAATCCACGTTTAAGTTCTGCTGGTTTCATTAGGCAAATTAGATTCAAATTTTTACTACCAACTTTTGCTTTAAAAATCAACGTTAGTGTAATGCTGCATAATAATTCCTCTCTGTAAAAGCTATTCAGATGAATTATTAAAATGCCTGGATTGATATAATATTCACACCAGTGATGATTTTATGTAAACCTCTGACTGGAGTTGTAGGCATTGTGATCGTTCAGACGAGGGCTCTTCATTAAAATTTGCATAATTTGTCCTAGTGGACTGCGTGGGAGTCAGCCTTTTCAATTAGCCATGCAATGTTATCACTGGTGATATTTTATTTATTAAATACAAGCCCACACATTCATAGCTATTAGTTAGCACATCCTGGTGCAGTATTTCGTGACATTCCTGCCTTGATTTACGTAAAGTGTAATCTCCCTAAAAAGATTCAGGAAGAAGGAAACTCAGATGATTTTTGGTGATCTACAGATATTTTCATTCTGCAGTCTATCACTCTGCTCGTTTCTTTTCTAAGAAGCACCATGGCTAACCCAGAGCTGTCATCAAACCTTTCTGAGATAAGTTAAATCTGACAGCTGCTGCAGTTTATTATTTTAAACAATCATAATATGTTTTTTGGTGAATGTAATGCTTTCACAAGCTGAATGATCTCTCTCTATTCCTTCCAGTTAAAGATTATAGCTTTAAAATCGTAGGTTATTATACAATCATAAAGATTAAGACATTGATTAACTAATTCTACCAAAAATACATTGATGTTTACGGTTGAGACATGGTTAAATGTGAAAAATTTCAAGGGGTTTTAAAGGTTTTATAAGACACTATCGCTGTGTGCTTTCAGGGTCTACCTACAAACACTCTCTATTTCTGTGCTCCAATTTTATTTTTTATCTAATATGCAAACCAACAAGTTATAAAATCATTTGTGTAACGTTATTGTTGCTGTAGGTGTAAACGTGGCCTCCATGCACACCATGAAGACACAGAGGCCAACCACCATGCTGTCTGATGTTAAACATCTTGTAACCACCGGGGGAACCCTTAACCAGGCTAATGATGACGGAGTTACTTTGGTAATTTAACAATTCCTAAGGATTTTTGATAGTGACTTTTTTTTTTTGTTTCTGTTCCCATTTGATTTCTTCAATTCTCTTTTTATCAACTTATATGTTTGTTTGTTTTCTTGTTTTGTTTTTTAGTTATAATATGCTTTCTGTTTACATCTCCTCTTTCTAAAGCTCCACATTGCATCTGCCAGTGGCTACAGAGAGGTGGTGTCAGTGTTATTGGAGAGCGGAGCAGACCCCCATCCAGCTGACAACAACTTTTGGACCCCACTCCATTTGGCTGCAAAATATGGGCAGGTAACTTGCTGTTCAATGTTTTGACATTAATCAACTGGAAACCTAATTTAAACTGAACTGGCTCCATTGATCCAATAAGATAGCTTCAATTAATTAAAAAGTAAAGTAAAAAAGAGAAACTTATTGATGGATTCTTCCTTCACTGAACCTGCCTGTAGGCATCTGAGAGTGGGAATTGACGAGAACACGATTATCGTCGGAAAATGAGAAGAAATTAGCAAAACCATGGTTTCATGATCTTACTTAATTTGGAAGGATAATGTAAAAATGACTTTTTTGAGATTTGCATCATGTTATAATATTTATCCCCCATCGGAATCATATCTGCAGTGTTGCTTTGATTTTTTTCTTGCATGTTTGAGGAATCCTTGAACCATCTTTTCCACAAACTCCTCATTGGCTCAGTAGACTTGCAGTCCCACCAGGTCTTTTGCTAATTGCTGCTGCCACTAGTCTGGTGGAGCTGAGTGGAGAAGACTTGGGCGAGAGCTTTGGGTAAATAAACAGTGCTTAGGCACCTCCTAATGGTTGCCACAAGAGATTCAAGGATTCCTCAAACATGCATGAAAAAGTCAAAGCAAAGCTCCAGTTCTGCTCAGATCAGCTCAAAAAAGTGGATTGTTTTTGGCTCCTTTTAGCCAGAGAAACTTTCCATGACTGGTGCTTTATCTAGGATTTTATAAAAAACAAACAAACAAAAAAAACTTTAAACTACACGAATACAGTGAACAGACAGAAGAGTGGCTTTGAAAGAAAAAGTTTCAAAACCGTGGTTTAGTAGCTCATGTCTGAACCTAAGACTGTAGATCAGATTTTCAAATGAGAAGAAATGTTTTTTTTTTTTTTTTTTTTTTTTTTTAAAAAAGATTTTGGAAAGAAGGGGGTTAAGGTTTTG
>NW_015113373.1:54768-139545 GCF_001443285.1 Poecilia latipinna
TTTTAGTGCCCCTTTTTTAACCCAAAACTTTTGATCAAATTTTTAAAAGAGAAAAAATTTTTTTTTTTTTTTTTTTTTTTTTTTTTTTAGAAAAGCATTTGGAACAGAATGGGATTAAGATTTGGTTTGGACGGGTCCCAGCTATGAAGAGAGGGAAGCAATCATGTTTGGATCTTGCTGACATGACTGATTTCCCTTTGGGTTATGTGCTTCGTCACTGACAAGAATAATTTATTATTCTGGTGTTTGGACTCGTTCTCCAGATATTTGGTTTGTTAGTCTAGAAACCACTTTTTTTTCTAACTTTTGTGTGTTTCAGTCTTATCCTCTGACTTTGCACACAGCCTTTTCTCTGTTTCATTCACATGCATCTCCAGACCTTCTTTTCTCCTATTTTATTCTGAATTTACACCATTAGTTTTTCTTATTTCTAAATTCCCAGATGATAATAAATCAGTAGATCTGCATGCCATAATCCACTCTACAGTCATGTTAAAGGAATGTGAGTTTAGCCATTATGTTTCTCTTCGTCTCTTTGTCTCTTCCTGAATGCAGAATTACGATGCATGTGAGTGTGTGTTTGTAGGGCTGAAATGTGTAAGTGCTTCAGACTTACCAGAGGCAGAGTGGAGGATTGTAGAATTGATTGGGTTTTTCTTGCAGTGCTAAATCACCTCAGTTCTCTGCTCTTTACTGGTAACGGTGCACTCCCTCCTGCATGCAAAGTACTCTCTGGGCCTTCTTAACATTTGCCTTTTGTCACCTTCTGCTTATAGCTAGTCTTTCAGTGGCACATAACACAACTATACACCACCTGGTGCATTAAACTCTAAGACCTCTTCTGCAGCATGCCATGTGCAGCAGAATGAACCTTTAAGAAGATGTATGACCCTATTATCCAGCTAATTAAGCTTTCCTCCTTTGGATTTGTGATAAGTAAGATCCTGCCTCCCAGCTCTAGTATGTTTGAATCAAGGATTTTAAAGTTTTGGTCTTCGGAGGGACAAATTGTTCCCATTTATGTTGGATTTTCAGTGAAAAGTAAAAGAGAATTAAATTACCAACCTGCTCGTATTGGATTAGTTTCTTCAGTTTTATAATTGAAGCATTGGTAATTAAGTAAAAGTGGGTCTTGAATAGTTTTTACTCTTTAACTTTAACTTCAACTTTTGAAATTAAACACGAAAGCATAACATCAGAGGAGTTCATGGGTATTACTAAAACTGCAATCTCTCTGGATCTGCCTTAAAGATAAGCACTTGTAATCTTTTCCTGTTCCTCTTTGAAACCTGACTTGCTGAAGCATTCACATCTTTTAGTGCTACTGACGTGTGGCCATTATTTATAGAGTCTGAGCCTTGCTGATAAGCTTCACGGGCAGAGGCTGTGCTTTAGCCTCATAACTTTACAACTGTCGGCATAGGTCACAGTTAGTCTGGAGAAAATGCTGACGCACTCTCCTCTGCTGTTATGTCTTAACTCCTGTGCTGCTGCAATACAAATAATCACTTCACCTTCCCATAAAGAGGTGGAAATGTCTTTTTTGTTGATTTGGCATCGTTAAACTGGCTTTTATCCCCCATTATTCATCATCGTTTAAGCTGGTCTATTTTAGGCTTAGTTATATTATTCTCTATGTCAAGGATTGAGAGTATGTAAAACGTGTAAAAGAAACAAGTAAAGGCAGTGAAGAATCCAGTTAAAAGCTGGTAAAGAATAATGATATTACATCTGGAGCAGTAAATATGGGCCAAAATATGTTTGTGTTACGTACTCAGTGACTAGCTACCCAAGTAGTAACGGCACAGACTTCAACTTGAAATAATAAGGCAAAGATTTCAAAGCCGTTTTTTGGGTTAGGAGGAAGGAGTTTCGCTGAGAGTAGCTTAGAGATCTAACAATCTAACAGAGGTTAGAATAACCAGGGGTTTAAAAGTGATCTTTGGCGAAACCAGTCTGCTTGTTATTCGTCACAGGGATTGATAAATGCTTGTACCAGAATTTAATTTGAAGAAACCTTCAGTTCAGGCTCCGTTCAGGTATACATTGCAATTTCTGCTTCAATTTTGACTGATATTCTCATTATGATGTGCAAATACTTTATATTGGCGATCTGTGGTCTCTAGGGAAATTCTCTATACATCTTAGATACATCGTTGTTCTGGTGAAGGTTGAGCGTTTTCACTTTCGCCCTTTAGATCCCACAATATCAGCTTTCCATGAGGTGACTTGTAAGTGGGAGGAGCTGCAGTTTGGAGGAGTTTATAAGTCTATACATTATTTTATTTAAACATGTCCTTGAATCACAATTAAACAAATGTGACAATTTCCTGTAGGGGAAATTTGCTGTAACTCATAAAGCTGACATTGTGCCATCTGCATCATCATTGCCAAATGGATGTCCTGCATTTATTTACATGTTTAGATTCTTTACTGTCCTGGATTTTATTTCGAGGTTTGATAGATACAATGCCCCCAAAACAGCTGGGCTGAATATCCACGTGCCAAATGAATGTAAAGGCTGTGTTACAGATTTTTAAAGTAGAGATATCACAACTCAGTCTAAACAGTATTGCAGAAAATAGAGAGATTTTACATTTCCATCCATCCATACATATGTATCGGCTCTGCTCTTGAATTTTCCTTGGATTTTGGAGAATTGGTGATCTGTTTTTCCTCTCTGTTTTCCAGACAAGCATCGTTCGCAAACTCCTAAGGCATGGCGCAAATCCAACTTTGCTCAACTGCAACCAAGACAAGCCTTCTGGTAATATATTTACTGAACACATTCACACTAATGAGGATTTGATCACAAACATAAAAACAACTGCAACTGGAGGGGACAACATGTTCAATCAAGTGGGAGGTAATATAGCACAAAAAAAAGAAAAAAAAAGAAAGACAATAATTTTGTCACAGACATAAATATAGATGTGTGCTGATTGCCTTTAGGTGAAAGCACAAATTACTTTACAGGAACATGAAAACAACAATATTGTGAATTCTTAAGCATTACTTTACCTTTTACCTGTTTTCTACTAACCAGCAAAAGGGAAAATAATAATAATTAGGCCGCTAAATGTGGATTCTTAGACGTCTGTGGTGGACATCTGTTCCTGTTTTGACTGGTAGCCGCCAGTCGTTAGGAAATACATGAATAAATAATAAGCTACAAGCTGAACCAGCTACCATCAGAAGATTATGCCTACTTTTGATGTACAATTATGGATGCCTTCTAAAAGGTCTTACTTCCCTATTTATGAGAGTTAATGGTGCAACGGCTGAGGGAGACTTGCGCTCCTGGCAGAAAAGTTAATGTGATGCTTATAGCCAAGGGCAAAACAAAATACCATGTGCAGGCCAAAATAACGTTCTGCGTTCAATTTGGTGCTTAATGTTTAAGAATTCACAATATTGTTGTTTTAACAAATGTTTTAGTAGTGACTAAGACACGCTGCTCTGGTTTTAGTAATGGTTATTTCAATCACTTTGTTTTCACCTGCAAGATGATGACTGCCAGCTGTAGATTGCTTCAGTGATTGGTAGTTGGGCTGTAAAGGAGGGGAGTAACACACGTTAAGAAATAACCATTTCCTCTGCCCCATGTATGCCCTTCTTGTTGATCATGATATCATCTATCGCACAGTTTGCAATCCTAGTACATCAGCATACCGTTGCTAAAACACTGCCAAACAAATTGAACTTCACACATTTAAAAAGTCTGTTTCCTACAGGTCTGTAAGAATGTTTTGAAGGTAGAAAAGGTTTCCTTCAGTTTGTGTTTTGGTAGCACTCGGTGAGTCATCCTACTATTGTGGAGCGACGCATAAAGAGTCTCGATTGTTAGGCACTGGTAGCCAACAATGCTTCGATGATAACAGTGACAAGTCAATGGCATAAGTCTTTGTGAGAGCATTCAAATAAATTGTAGCCTTTTCCATCAAGAACTTTGTAGACATCAGTGACCTTTATTTGATGCGGCCGGTTAAGGGCAGCCAGTTCAGCAAACAGAGAGGTGACATGTTCACTTTTAGGCTGATTGAAAACCAAACTCGCCTCTGGACCATCTGCTGAAGGTTCACAACACAGACTGGGAGACCAGTTAGTCCAGTAGTGAAGGCAGGAAGTGGGCATAGACTGCAGGAGCTGGGTGGCATATTGAGTTGGGCACAGCATGACTTTATGTACATTTAATGATGCGAAGTGATTGAGTCATGGAGACATGATCTTTAAAGGTCATTGGTCATGACACCCAAGTTTCTAGCCGCCATAAATGGAGTATAAACTGATTAAGATTCAGTTGATACTTTATTTATTCATTGATTTCAGTAGGGAAATTTGTATATTAGCATATATTACCATTCTTATTTCATTAATGTGACCTATTTACTTTGCTGCCAGATGCAGTCTTGATTTAATGAAGTCTAGCATGCTTTCAGGTTACCATCTTGAGTTATCCTTGTTGTAGAGTGAAGCTGGCCTGGCACATGTAGGCAGCACCACCTCCATATGGTTTGCCTTAAATACCAAGATAGACAAAAAAATTAAAAGAAAGCAGAAAAAAAGGGAATGCAATACCCAATGTATTTTATTGGATTTCTATTTGACAGACCAAAACACAAAGTAGTACACAGTGTAAAGATGCATATTTTCTTTTATTTTTTTGTTATAAAAAATAAGTGTGGTGTACAATAGAATGTACACATTTTCTTTCACTTTATAATTATGAACAATTTTATTGGTACATCCCTTAAAATCTTTCTGAAGTCTGTGACTAGAACTTCACAAAATGTTAAAATGTTCTAGTCGTATGAATACTGTTGGATGGCACTGTATAAATGTGTCACAGACTGGGGCTTCGGGTTTTCTTCCTCCCTTTTTGTAGGATAATATCTCTCTGCTGTCGCCCACCGTTTACTCTCTGGGTTTAACCAGGCCTGTGACTCATTCTGGTCTTAATCAATACCCCATATTTGCATGTAGACACAGAAAACATGTGAGACAAACCCCGAGAGGCTGAGACAATCCCTACCGTTTAACATGGAAGCTGCATGGTTTTCCTGTAGAAGCCAAATAATGAAAAAAAGTGGCATAGCAAGAGATGGGTGTCAGGGGCGCTGTCTGTCAGACGGAAATAAAAAGCCAAAAGCCATTTTCTTTCCCTTGGGCCCTCTTAGGCCTCATTACAGATGGGAGATCCTAAAGCTCTCATCCTCTGCAGCGCTGGATTGATTCTCTGTTAGATTCGAATTCTGGATAAGGGCAGGGTCATCAAATACATTTTTAAGAAAGGGGTTATAATGATACTTAGTAGTGATAGTGTTGTTTAAGCCATCATACTTCTAGAGTCTCCTTACTTTTTTATCTTTTGTTTTTACTACAGAAATAAATATTTGAGTGGTTTAGAAAGATAAAATAGATTAATTCTGCTCTCATGTATCCGCAATTGCTTGCATTAACTTGAGGAGTTTTATTTTTATTTTTTGTGATGTCAGATTTTCAAAGTAACATTGATTTGGGTTTTCTGTCATTAGATCTTGCAGTGTCAGAACCGATGGCAGAGATGCTGCTGAGCGCAGAGGAGAGCTGGTTGCAGAGACTGAAGGACCCCGGAGCCCCACTGCCTCCAACCGACCAACGTTACGATGGAGGCTCTCATGACTTCAACACTCCTCTCAAAACTTTGTGAGTCTGCTCTTTTACATGCACACATTTATTCAGTACATTGTAAATTATGATTTATCCGTTTTAAACTCAAATATTTTGTCTCCTTTTTCCCCAAACTGCAGTCGTTTAACTCGCCACGCCTTTTGCTCTTTTGTTAATCAGGAATCCGCTTGGTCTCTCAATTTCTAAGCGGGACAGTCTGCTGGAGAAGTGTGCCATGTTCAGAGAGGCAGGTGGAGCACTAAGCCGACAGCCCTCTCAGGATAATGGCCTAGATAGTCCCTTTAGCTCTGGACCAAGCAAACTGGAGCAGGTAGCTTGCTTCAAAGCCCATTTAAGGACGAACCTTCTCAGAGTGTCTTTGGCTGATAAAGCTAAACGGTTACATTTCAGTACAACTGACCTTTAAAACTCAAGAAGCTGTAATACACTTAATTTGGTGTGTGTTATTCTTTTAATGAAGGATTTGCATCTTTTGAATAATTTTATATTTTATTAGGCTTCAATAACAGACTTCAGTGTAACATCTAGTGATTTTATCTGACAGACAAAATCTAAAGTAGTGCATAATTGTGACATTAAAAATGTTTTCCACGTATGTAAAATTAAATGTGGTTTATGTATTCATTCCCCATTACTCTAAAATGCATCCAGTGCAACCAAGTTCTCCTGTGCTTTGAAGCAAGATTAGTCTATAAATCTAAATCCCAAATCTCTCATGGAACGCTGTTCACTCAATCATCTAAATGTGGATGCTTAAAAAATCTTGCATTTGAAGCCCTGTTATTTCAACATTGAAAAGCTCAAAGTGAAGTAACATAAATAATCTTGTCGTAGTTGGGGTTTTGTAGAAATTATGCAACGTGTGTGGACAACAGAGAATATCCAAACACCACCCTGAGTTCAGATTTAATTCACTGTGTTTCTTTAGGTCAAGCTGATGCCTCCAGCTCCCAATGATGACCTCGCTTCCCTCAGCGAGCTGACCGACAGCAGCCTGCTCTACGAGATGCAGAAGCGCTTTGGTAACGACCAAATCTACGTAAGCCTGTTACGTCCTTGTACCTTTTGCACACAAAGTGGTCACTGTCTTCTGCAGCACAAAAAGACCTCTCCTTTCCACCCTCAAAAAGAGAGGTGAAAAATGAAAAAAGTCTACATTTGTAATAATTAAACAATGAATCCAGTTTCAAGAAATTCACTTTTTAAGAAAAACATAAGTGAATATTGCCTCCAGTCTGCAAACAATGGGATATTTGTTCAACCCATTAACCTTGAGCCCAGTCTGGAGGACAGATCAGCATGTTACTAAATATTAGCATTAGCAGCACTTTCACAGGGGGCAGCTTGGCTCTAATAGAAGTGGTGAGTGATGAAGGGTTAGTTGGTTAGAGAGGAGGGTCAGAATAAGGTCGCCCTTCATTCTGGTCTTAATGTCTGCAGGGCTTACATACGAGACAGTACATCTGAGTTCTTCATCAGGTCATTTTATCAGTTGGAGTTTTACTGTTATCTTCTTATGATGTTTAGGACCATTATTTGCAAACATGCAGTTTGCTAAACACATATGCAAGGCTTCCTTTTACTATGACTGTCGATTAAAGTTTTTCGAAACGAGGATGAATTGTTTGCTAATTCGCATGTCTCTCCCTGCTCGTGTTTAGACTTACATTGGACACATTCTTCTGCTCATCAATCCAAACAAAGAGCTGCCCATCTATTCCACTTTGGTGAGCAAACATTGAAATTACCTGTACGTATTTACAGCAAAAAGCCTTTGTTGTCTATTAGGATGTTTCAACGTAGAGGGGGATATGTGGCAATACTCTCTCAAGCAGGATGGTTTGCATTAGATGAGCTTTAAGCATTACAGCTGTAAAATCATCCTATGAAGGGAAGAGTTTCCTGCATAAAAAGCAGAGCAGCAGGGGATGAAATGGACATAGTAGTTGATAAATAATGCAGTCTTCCTGTTAGCGATCTGCAGCGCAAGGCTGACTCTGCATTAGCCAGAGAAAACACACACAAACAGCCATTCCTAGACGCAAACAGTCTCGGTTACAGTTTCTCATCACAAGGCCAAAAATGCTTATCAAGCAGAAAAGAAAAACAAACGCCAACACAATCCAGTGGGGAAGCTATTGAAAATTGCTCATTTATTACCTTTTCCACAATATTATGTCATTGTGCAAAACTGTCCTCCATCCCTGTTTCTGCTGTCACCAACATAGCACTTTCATACCACTGCTGGTCTTGGCAGACAGGGACAGCATCAACGACAACATGCCGATACTAAATCTAAAATGTACACTTTTTACTTTTATGATTATTAATCTATTGCTTCAGTCATAGAAAACAGAAAATGAGATTTATTTTTACTTTATTGGATTAGATATTTAAATTTGGACATTTAAGTTTGTGTAAACTGTATCTAAATGGTTACTTAGAGTGGGATCTTTTTGTCGAACACTCAGAATGATCCCCAGTGTGGCTTCACTGTCTCAGTGAAAATTGATCCCTTGCCTGATTGTGTGTCCATCTTATGGCCTCTGTCTATTCCTTAGGTGAGTCAGTTGTACCTGAGCTCCACTGGCCGTCTTTGCTCTTCTCTACCGCCTCACATCTTCTCCTCAGCTGAGAGAGCATATCACATGATGCAGCAGGAGAGACGTCCACAGTGTTTCGTCCTGAGGTACTCCTGCCATTCCTTTCTACACAGGAACCCCTAAAGTTGAGGCATTTTGTTACATTTGCTCGAGAACAAAAACAGCATGATGAAGACCAATGAACTTATGTAGAAATGAAGATGTTAAAGCAGGGTTAACTTGTAGCATATTATCCCAAACTATAAACATCTTAACAGAGTGCCGCCACTGCATCAAACCTGCAGCTGTGGAGATCCACCAATCAGACTGAATCTGATTGAATCTGTCGAAAGGACGACTGTTTGTCATACCTTCTAAAAGTCTGGCTTTTTGGGGGGACAAAAAAAGTGAAAAAGGAAACCATAAGAAGGAGTGTTTAAAGGATGTCACAAGCATACAGAGCAAACATGTGAAAGACGTTCTGGTCAAATCAGAACAGAATGCAAAAATGCCTACATCTAAAACACAGTGTCTAGGTGAACACACAGTAACACACAGTTGCTGGGGTGAAATATGGTGATATATGGTGGGAACAATTTTCTTAAGCAGAGACAGGGAGACTGATTGGAGTTGATGGGAAGGTGGATACAAGGCGATCCTGCAAGAAAACTTACCAGGCTCCAAAAGAGGTTCACATTCCAGCAGAACAACCACCCTAAACAAACAGAGAGAGAGACTGATGGTTTAGATCAGAGCATAATCAAAGTCCAAGCCTGAATTGCTGTTCTGACACTCTTAAATCTGCCTGAACCTAACATATTTACCAAGTTAAAAAGGGCAAACATTTCTGTCTATAAATGGCAAAAGCTGACGGCAAATGTGATTTTCCAAAGTGTTGCTCTGATAGCATTTGGCTTCACTGGATTCCATCTTGGTGTATCAGAGTAAAGAGAGAACAGAAATGTATGCCACCATTTTTCAGACCATTTTCACTACATAGTAACATTATTCTTCTTGTTGGTCTGTCACATTAAAACCCAATAAAATAAATTAAAATTTGTGGTTGTAATGTGACAAGATGTGAGGTGTGAATACTTTTACAAGGTGTTCTATGTGAAACCAGAGCTGCAGTGACAGTTTTATAGCTAAATAATTGGCAGGTTGCCCACGTGGTTTGTCCACTCCCCTCAGCTACACACCTGTTAAATCCTTCCAGAAAGATTAATACCTCTGAGCCCAAAACAAGCAGTAGACCTGTTCCACGTTTGCACAGAGATGGATGTTTGCTGGGAGGGTTGCAGAGCTGCGCTCTTTGTCCTCGACTGGACCAACTCAGCACCCTGATTGCAATTAAATCCTGTTCCTGCTCTCCAGTGACATTCCCACTGAGTCGTAACCAGTCTGGCAGAGAGTTAATGCGCCCTGGCCACAGGCTATCCATCTCACTTACACACACAAACACACACAGCGGCATTGTGCTGTGCACTCACAAGTGCACACGTTTCCATTTCCTCAATTCCTTCCTTTGCACTTTATCGCTCCTTCTCCGGTTTCACTTTTGGTTGTGCCGTGGAAATCCTTGTTGTCTGACATGCATATATACCAAAGTACACACACACGCATCTTCTTTTATAGGCAAATCAATGGTTCAGATCCCTCCGGAGGCAGATACGCTAACAGTCTACCCTTAAAATCTAATAAAAACTGGTAAATGAAAAGATAGCGGAAGAACCCTTGGACTTGGAAAAGTAGCATAACACATACACACTCCCAATCCCCGAGAGCAAGCTGCGGTCTTTAGTGAGGAGCCCCTGACCTTCTCAAGCCATCTGCTTGGTGTTACTATGCATGTCTCGCCTCCCTGCGTGTCAGTGAGTATCAGAGCATGTACTGTAGGGGAGCCTTATGTCAGCCTTAATATCCAGTCAACAGAAAATTAACAGGCATCCTGGGTGTTAAAAGTATGGGCTCAGTCAGTGAAATGTCACTGATGTCAGGAGGAGTGGGTGGGACATGTAACGGGTGGGGGTCCCTGAGGCGGGGGAGATGTCAGGTGGGTGGAGACGTTCAATGTAGGGGACAGATGATGTCACCCTGATGACTAACATCTCACACCTACTCTTTAGAGACAGGCAAAGCTCTGTTTGAGATTTTTCATGTGTTATAAGAAGTCTGTTGTGGTGGAAAAGGTTAAAAAAAAACAACAACAAATAACCAGAACAAAGCGTGTTAAAACACTTATATTGCAATTTTCCTCCACTTAGCTGTTGCAGCAAATTCAGTGTAAAATGTGCATTGATGTCACAACTTATAGATACACTGTTGATGATCGCTAATATAAAGTGTCGTACAAAGGTTTTTCACTTGAAAATTTGCACAAACGTTGCAGAAAATTTGCAAAACCAGTTTTCATGTTACATTCTCAATTGGATACAAGTGTGGACTTTGCCTGGGTCATTCCTGAGTGTGCTTTTATCTAGTTAGTTTGATTGTAATACTAGCTTCATGTTTTCAATTTCTCGTTAACCTATAATTGACTTTCTTCCAGAATTCCCCCCCTCCCCTCCCCTTGTTCAACAGTATCAATCTCACCATCAACTCTGACAAGTTGAAGTCCCAGCTGAAGATAAACATTGGTGCGCATGGTGTTTACCGGGTGCCGTGCCATGTGCTTTTCGTAAAACATAGTGTTTAGCATGTCACCCCGAAAATGCTCTACTTGTTCATCCTGATAGTTTATGTGGAAGCCCCGTCTTTGCAGGTTTAGAGCTTTTTCGCTTTTTGGTGATAAACTGAGCAGTGATTCAATAAGGGATTCAAAACTTGGTATCCTGTTTTATAACTTAACCCTGCATTTAACTTCTCCACAACTTTATCCATGATATATTTGCTGTGTTCCTGGGTCTTCATTATGCTTTTTGTCCACTAATGGTTTCTAACAAACATCTGAGGTTTTCACTGAACAGCTCGATTTATTCTCATATCAAATAACACATCTGAAGAGTTTTTATTGAATTGTATTTCATTCAGGGCTTTTTAAAAATATTCAGTCTCTTTCACAATCAAGCACTGCTTTGTGTTGAACTTTCACATAAGAATTAGTCTCCACAATTATGGAAGTTTTAATGTTACTCGTTGTGGGGGAATTCAAAGGTTATAAATACTTTTGCACAACACAGTGTGAAAGACTAACTGAAGACTGTCTGTTTCTATCTTTTCAGTGGCGAGAGTGGTTCTGGGAAAACTGAGGCATGTAAGCACATCGTGAGACACTTGACAGCTCGCTCCGGCCCCAAAGGCTTTGGGTTAGAGCCCAGAATGAAACGCGTAAGTCTGAATGCGTCTGTCTGCGAGATGTTAAATTCTGCACTTCAAAGATCCAGCGGGTAAAGAGGGGTCCTCTGTAGATGTGCATGATTTAGGAACCTGCAACAACGCCGTGTCCTTGAAATGACTTTTGGATCTCAAATCAGATTTCGCTTTTTTCTTTTCCGTAAATCTCTCTGACAAACTCATAAATCCCCCAGTGCCCCCTGCCTGCCCACTTTGCTTGCATACAGTGATGTTAGCCAGTGTTTCACTTACAGATATTTGCTTGTTAGATTTTGAGCACTTTTTGATTGTGCATTAATCATTTCCTAAAGTGGTTTGAACATAAAACAAAACGTGCTACATGTTTCACATTGGTATAGCTGCTTAACAGTGAAGACATTAATCCTTACGGTCAACACTAACCACATAATTTAAAAAAAATGTTTCTAGTTGTAGAAATTTAGATTCACAGTGCAGCATTCTGCTTTTGCTCGGAGACTGATTTAAAATACTGTAATCAGTGAGTGCTCTTTTCTGATGAAGTCATTGTTAAGTAGGCAATATCTGGGTCAACCTTTCATTCTGGGACATGAAATGATGCGACTCGAATCATAGATTTGTACTGACATCTAGTGGTTCAAAAGAAGACTTTCCTTGTTCCCTTTGACAAAGATGTTTTCTTTTCTGCATCATGTGTTATGCTTTATTTCTCATTGAAAGATAATGCAAACCTTAACATGAACTGTTTGGTTTTGTATATACAGGTAAACTGTATTCTGGAAGCTTTTGGCCATGCAAAAACCCCAAGAAACAGCAGCTCAAGCCGTTTTATCAAGTTGCTAACGATCCAGTTCTGTGAAAAAGAAAAGACAATACTGAGAGGTAATGCAGTGTGCACATCTGGCTGTAAATGAAATTGAATTATTAATAAATTCAATGCCTTTATTGTTATATTTGGATATGCATAAGATATTTACCAGTCATGTTAAATTTCATTAAGTTTATATACTTTGATGTTAGTTCTTCTGAAGATTTTTATAAGCCTCTCTTTAAAGTATGTTTTATTCTTTATATTTATTATTGTTAATATTATTGAGTTGTTATAAGATTGCAGTTTTCTGTGAAACACCATCAGAACATAGTGTGTAATTGTAAAATGAAAGGAAACTTACACATTGCTTACTTGCAAATTATAATTTGCAGTTTGCCGCAAGAAATGCACTTTTAGAGGGGAGATAAGTCCTAGTCAAAGGCCAGACTTGATCTAGTAGAAGATCTATTACAAGACTTGAAAATCCATCAACTCTGATCTGGAGAAGCAGGGCAAAGTGTTCAGTCTTAGGACGAGAAAAGCTAAGAAACAAACTTTTGAAAACCTGATACAGATTTTTTTTTTTATTTAAATGTGTATTATTTTGATTTCATTTCACATAATAGGCTACTTTCTTGTTTTTTTTTTTTTTTTTTTTTTCACAAATGATTTAAATCAAGTGAATTGGCATTCCAACACACTTATCGTGGAAAAGTTTAAGATAAGATAAGATATTCCTTTATTAATCCCACAGCGGGGAAATTTACATTGTTACAGCAGTATAAAGGACAGAGCAGAACCAATATAAAAATCTATATCTACACAGTAAAATCAGGTGAATATAGAAAGTACTGAAATAGTATTGTTTGAAATATAAATAAATAAATTCCAAGTTTATTGCCTATAGTAAAGAGTAGTGAACTACTGAGAGCAGCGGGTGTTGTACAGTCTGACAGCGGCTGGAAGGAAAGACCTACGGTATCTTTCCTTCACGCACTTAGGGTGCCGCAGTCGGGCACTGAAGGAGCTGCTCAGTGCTGTCAGAGAGAGGTGCATGGGTTGGGACGGGTACTGCAGCTTGCGCTGGAGCTTAGTCCTCATTCTCCTGTCTGCCACCACCTCCACTGGGTCAACAAGACACCCCAGGTGGATTTCCTGAGGAAATCCAGCTCTGAATTCCTGAGTTTACGAGTGTAGATACCTGTTCACAGCTTTAAACAGGTTACTAGCTTTGAGCCACCACCAGGAGGCAGTAAAAGCTAAAGAATAGCTTCATGGCGATTTGATTTAATTCCCAATTTGTATTTTTTTTTTTTTTGCTTTGTTTTCAACATTTTATATCCGTAAATTTAATTTTATGATACCTGCCATTAAATAGATACTAAAAAGGTAGTAATGTCAAGCTTTTTATCAATAATGATTTCAGTTTTTTGTACTGACTTGAATACCGTGTGTTCTGTTTAAGCCCACATTTACACCTACATGCTGGAGAAGACCCGTCTAGTTCACCTGCCGCCTCAGCAACAAAACTTTCGAATCTTCTATCTGATGGCTGAGGGCCTTTCCCCCGAGGACAAGACTGCACTTTATCTCAATAATGTCTTGGCTCATAGGTTTGTTGTTGTGCAATAGAAATACTGAATTATTGAATTTTGCATTTAGAGTTTGCTGATTGATGTGCACATTATTGTTTCTTCCTTCCATCTTCCTGTCACCAGGTATCTTACTGGTGCAACTCCAGGAGACAGCCCTCCTGTCGCCCTGGCTTCTGCCCAGAGCAGGGAGCATCTGGCTGCAGTCAAACAAGCCCTGCGCGCCCTGGGCTTCAACAAACAGGTCACTGAGCTGCATGTTCGGTTTGGTCAGATGTTGTAGGCGTACGGTTAAGTTGTAAAATTCACACACCCTGAAGAGATAAAAGTATCTCACTCTTGTACCTCCATAAAATAGAACATCATTACAAAGTGAATTTATTTCTGTCCTTCATCTCACACGCATGTGGTATAGTCTTCAAGCCTCTGTTTTTGTGAATTATTTTGTTACTGCTAATAAAAATCCAAAATGCAGTTTCTAAAAAAAAAAAAAAAAAGATATATCTTTTTTTTAACACCAATAAAGATGAATTTTAATACAAAAACTTTGTATCCCTATGTATCATATGCTGTCCTTGCTGTCCTTTCAGTGCAGCTGCTTTCCCTGTTGCATGTGCTCCTTTTTTCTAAGCCACTTTTTCCTTCCACTAAATTTTCTACCAACATGCTATGCAGCATTTGGTGTCTTAGCATCACAGCACAAAGTCTTTTTTATCAACTTTTTTTGGCTTACTATCCTGTCTGAGGGGTTTCTGGTTGACATCTGTTAAGTCCGTGGACTATAAGTCGTTAAAGAAATTACTTCACTGTTAATATTCAATGAATCTAAATGCTGTATGAGTTTTACTATTCAAATTGAACTACTGAAATTAAAAAAGCTTTTTCATTTTATTCAAATTTATTTGAATACATTAGAATACTGTCCTTTTTTTTTTTTTTATTATTATTTCTAGATCCAACAGAACTTGTTTCTTAGTCCAGGAGGCATAAGGTTGCTCAAATTCAAAATGGCTTTTGGTCAATTTGTCCAATCAGATAATTTGAACTTGTTAACAGATCTTTGACATATGCTATGTGAAATAAATTCATTCAGCAAACACAACTTAAAAGCTGACAGATGAGAGGACACTCAAAACCTCCAAAGCTTCAAGCCACCTCATGCTCAAAGTACTTAATCAAGCATCTAATCGAAGATCTGAAAAGTGGCTTTAAATGCAAATAAAACTGTACGAAGTGTGCCTTTAGTGTGCACCACTAGCTGTGTTCCCAAACCATTTTCAGGTTCTATTCTTAAATATCCATTTAGCATTTATCAGTAGTGGGTGACCATCATCTCACCTTTTAATCCAGCAGCAGCAAATGCATGTGGGCATAAGGGATGGAGGAATACAGTGGCTGCTGCTGCTGGTGGTGGTGTTATCAGAGGACACTACCATCCAACTGGATAAGACTGCAAGGTAGAGAAAAAGGGGGGTGGGGAGTGTTAGTGGAAGTGATCGACCACCCATTGGTCTCTGTCTAAGCTCTCATCAACGGACGACTCCCAATCTAGACCCAAGGGTCAGTCGTCATTAACGTTCCTTATATCACTGCTTTGCTTTGCTTTGCTTTCCCTTTCTCTTTCTCTTCATCTTCGCCGTGCACATGAAGGGAAAGGGAAGGTGGGAGTCGCTCTGTGTATAGAGTGTCAGACAGAGACTAATGCCCGTGTTTATCTCTGAGATATCAGCTCCAATATCCTGCCCTGAGAGGGCGCACACGCAGACACACACTCACACACGTTCACCAGCAGCACACACCCTCCGACGCAGACATCCCCCCGCTCAGAGAATCAGAGGCAACTGCAAAGTGGGGTTTTCCATGAGGCGTCCTCTGTTGAAGGGCACAGAGTGAGGAACGTTGTGACAGGAGAGAAAGAAAGCAGACTCTCTTGTTTTTGCAAAATTGCAACATGTCATGTTGCAGCAGTTGTTTTTCTCCTTTTGTTCCTGTTTTCAAGAAATTTAACAGCATTGCTTGTTCTTTTTCCCCCCCCACACCTTGTTGTTTCAAATCATTTGACAAATTTTAATATCAAAATAAATAAAAATTCCAGTTTTCAAATAACATTTAAAAAAAGGTTTATAAAACAACCTGCCTCTATGTAAGGTAATTGTTTACATTATGAATTAACAGTGATTAATCAAAATTCTGGGTTCAATTACCCAAGCCATGCCCAGGCACTGCTTGATCTTTTAAAATAAATAAATCAATAAATAAAAATCTGTATAACAGCATAAAGGAGGTTTAAACGTCTTAAAATTCAGCACAACACTCCTCAACATTGACAAATGTACAACCCCCCCGAAAAATCTAGGTCTTTTGATCGTCTGGAAAAGTTGATAATTTTTTTTGCAAAGCTTTGGGACATCAGTCAGATCCAGTGAATTACTGCAGTACACAAATCCCAAAACATGGAAAAATGGAAAACCTTTCTAGGAGTTTCCGGAGAAATTACTCCACATGTGCATCGATAACTCATTCAGGATGCCTCAAAGGAAACTAGAACAACAACCTGAGCACTGATGGTCTTAGTTGTCCCAGTTAGGTCAGTGTTTATGATTAAACAACAAGACGGAGCCAAAATGGCAACCATGCAAATGTTCCAAGTTCAAAACCATTGCTGAACAAAAAAATACAATCCCAAGTCACAAAGTCCCATCCCAAAAAACACAACCAGTTTTTACATTGGACTTATTAGGATAGCTTTTTTCCCCTTTATCTTTCTATATCCATTGTTTCTTAAAAACACTGGAGACTATAATTTCCTTCATGATTTGTAGCTCTGCCTATGTGCTTAAATAGAGGGAAACTGGTCTTCTGCACTTGTTTCTTGAAAACATATTAAAATCATTACAGCTTTAATGATTTTCTAGAAAACAAATGAGTTTTTCTGATGTTTTTTTAATCATAATGTTCAACATGATATCAAAAACCATTTAAAAACTTTTTTGGTGTAGTGCACAGGAAGAAAATCTTCAAAATGTAGCAATAGTTTTTCAAACCTTTTTTTGCTAAATAAATATGTTTAATAGTAATACTGACTCTAAAATATAAAAAAAGCTAAATGTACTCTCTTTCCTTTTCATTTATTTTCCCTGATTTTTTTCTAATTACATACTTGCTCCCGTTTTTCTCATCCAGGAAGTTGACTCTGTGTTCACGCTGCTTTCTGCTGTTCTCCATATTGGGGACCTATGTTTCACTGCCCTGACAGACGCTAACTCAGCCTTCCCTTCTGACCTGCAGCTGCTGGAGAGAGGTCAGTGCCTCCGTCACAACTACGCCCTCATCTTTACAACCACATTTTCACTGAAAACGAGGAGGGTGGAGCCCGTCATGCTCCCACATCGTCTTTATCCCGTCCTCATTGCCTATCTCTCGCTTTTCCCCCAGAATGTCTGATTTAGAAATAGCTAAGAGCTAGACGGGTCACATGTCTGGCAACCAGCAACAAACAGTCTGAAAGAGCAAGTCTGAGGCACACTCCACTCTGTTGGAGTCACAGTTTTCCCCTTTTTTTCCCCTGCTTTATTTTCTCATTCTGCACTCATTCCATGTGCTCCTGCGACCCCCGACCCTTTGCAAAGTGGTAAACAACAGCGTCAGTGGCCAGACGGGAAAGAGCCGGTCGTTGTCAGGGAGATGTGAAGTCATGGCTGGTGATGTCAGGAAAGGGTTTCTGGGTTTGCCATCACCTGTTTGTGCTGCTTGTTTATGGATTCTGCTCACAAGTCCAGCGGTGACTAATCCCTGCCAGCTCTTCCCATCAGTTGAGCGGGCATCAGCTGTGGCAGAGTTCAGCTTGTTGTGTTGTCAGCGTGACGTCATCGTCAGACCACACCGGGCTCTGGGAGGTCATCAGCATCGCCTTTCAGATACTCCATTATTATTTAATGCTGTTATTTTTCAGGTTTTCATCACGTTGTTTACTCCGATGTCTGATGTTTCTCTGTCGGTCTCTCTTTCTCTTCCCAGTTGCTGGACTCCTGCAGGTGTCCGCTAATGATTTAAGCACTGCCCTCACTTCTGACGTTCAGTATATTAAAGGTATTGACCCATCAACCTTCACCACTGCTTTATACTGGTTTTTATTCTTCTGACTACTGAAGAAATCATACGTCTTTAACCTAGTTTGTTTCCTGTAGTTTCAGCTCTGCCTACTTCCCTCTGATTAATCAGGTGGTCTTGCTTAAGTTAATCCAAGCTAAAACTTATTTATATCCTCCTGGCTGATTTAGATTCAAAGTTGCATATTAGCTTAACCAACATGTTTCTTCTGCCTGGAAGTATTAAGCATACTTTGTAGTGAGTTAAAGTAATCTTTTTTTTTCTGCATAAGCCATCATTTTTGGCCTAAATGTGTCTCATTAGGTTTATAAAAACCTTTAATGTAAATGAGAATATTGAAATACTCATCACAGAATCTGAAACTGCAGCCTTTTGCAACTTTGCCATGGAACCGATAGATTTGGCTGCCTTACTGATCTTGTGTAGTGCCAATTTGTGATACTGTACGAATTCGCCAGTTTCTGGTAATGTATGAATTACAGATGTCCCAATTAAAGATCATTTGTGCATGATCCTGATCTGAATCATTTAGGATGCTTAGTTCCAGTTTGATACTTAATTGAAAGAGCAACTTTCTTACATTCTAGACTAACATGAGCATGTCTACTCTGGTTTTACAGAACAAATTGATAATTTTACTTGTTTGATATTTCAGTGCCGTCTCATTTAATCATATTCGGACAAATCTCAGAAAAGATTGTCTTCTGCTTCAGAAACATAGCATTCATTTGGCTGTGAATCTGTTATTTAGTTGCTCTCTACACGTTTTTTTTTTCCCCCTTTGCAGAACAGTTGGCGTGACACGGACAAATGGAAAGCTGCAGTGCTTAATACGGCCTCTTACAATTTTAATATCCTAGTAAAGATGGGAAAATACTTAGATTAATAAGAAAAACCAGGAGTTATTGGATGAACAAGATAATCTGCATCGCCTGTAATACAGTTTTGTAATATGAGCTTTAGAAACTGACTGTGCTAAATATGCCCTCTTGGTTCAATGGGGATACAACTGGCAAAAAAAGCACCTATCGGAGTTTTAAGCTTCTGATTCTTTACTCGGGATTCGATCTGGACTTCCCTAGTATGAATGTTTAAAGATCATAACACAAACACTATGAAAACCCCTTTTATGCTGAGGAAACTCTCTTTTTTTTTTTTTTAAGCTCTTAAATCCACTAACCGGTGTTGAACATCTCCTGGAATGTTCCAGGGTATCCATTACAGATGGATCATCATAGTGATCGATAAATTGTTGGGTGGGGTCTCTGTGAACGATTCACGTCTTTCCAATGATGTGGACATTTTGCTGTAAGAGAACAGTTAAAGCACAGTTTGATTTGTTTGTAAAATGTCAAGGTAGGTGGCAAGTGTTAATATAACATATATAGGACCCAGAATGATGCTAAGAGAATCTACTAGAATCAGATTTATTGGGCTAGCATGCACAAGCAATGAATTTGAGTTGGGTTTCATGCACTCACAGCGTGCATCCATGAAGTATAAAAATACTGTAGAGGAGCCTGCTTAATCGCCTTAACTGTGAGTCACCATGTTCTGACCAATTGGTGTGCATACCTCAGATATTAAGTGAAATAAATGTTTTTAACCTTTTGTCAAGTAATAAAAGTGTTTATATTGTTTACATAAAGACGTCTAAGGTAGAAGATCATATTTAATAGGAGTTGTTTGTTTTTCCTTAAAGCTAGAGGCCCAGGGCACAGTGTACTTTATTACATACTAATGTGAAATACTGTTGACGTAGTTACGCTGTAAACACAACAGAAAATTAGATCACAAACATTCATGTTTGTCTGATTTATCAGCTGAATCATTTTCTCTCAAAAACAACCATGTAAAATTATTTCCAGTGCTGTGCATGCTCCCGCCTCCCGAGAGTCAGTTTTTATTCTTACTTTACTGGGAACTGATTCACTTGCATAATCCATCACTTGCAAATTTCGCAAACTAATTTTTATGTTTCACATAATTCTTTTCATACGTTGATGTCTTCTGACAAAGTCGACACGTCACGCCGTGGATCATTTATTGTGAAGCGTTTGTGATCCCATCTGTCCGAATTGATGTCTTTGTTCTTTTTCTATGTTCACAAAGACACTATCTAAATGATCTGTAAAAAAAAAAAAAAGCCAATCTAATTTGCATATGTGTTTGTATATATTTAAAGCAAAATACAAAAACCACATTGATGAAAGAAAAAAGATTACAATATAGGTATTTCCAAAGCACCATAAGACGGATACTCATTTTATTCAAACTCAACGTCTACTCAATGCCACATGCAACAGACAACCTTTTTGTGTATTGTGAACATCATATGCATCCTTGTTTTAAAAGAATTTGCAGAAAGCTATTTATTTCTAGCACTTTTAGAATTGAACTTGCATTTTTGTAGAGTGCTATGACCCAGTTTTTTTTTTTTTTTTTTTTGTTTTGTTCAGGTGACGTGATCACTAGACGTCACACTGTAGAGATGGCAGAGCAGTACAGGGACCAGCTTGCTAAATCCATCTACGGGCGACTCTTCTACTATCTGGTCAACAGCATCAACGACTATCTTCAAGGACAGGATGACAGCATCGGGTTTGTGTTATGTGTGTTTTTACTCACAATCACAAAAATAAATAAATCCCAGGCTGTTGGCTCCCTTGTGTCTAAATTCCTATCACTGACGTATATAGCTGTGATTGCAAACAAATAGTCACATTTCCAAGGCCCCTGAAGTACCGTAGGCTTCATTGTGGAGTGAACATTCGTCATAGTTTACGAATGCGCCATGAAATCCAAGAAGAAATTTAACAGACACACTCAAGGTCCACGATGCTTGGAGGTCTTACAAAAACACACTAAAAAACAAAACAGCACAAGGTGGAGGTCATGGGATCTCTGACGTTAATGTTGTTGAGCGTTATCACACCCTGACAGAAAACCCACAGCGCATCTTCTGGAATGTGTTTGTGCTTTGCCTTGTTTACGCACATACCGCTAAATATAATAAATTTGTCAACCACGCATTCATGGCACTCCCTTTTTGTCAGATGTTGCTGCACATACACCCTCACAGGCTTTACTGCTGGGGTAGCATCGCACCAGGCTCATACCGATCCTAGAAATTAAATCCACTGCTTTAATGAATGTGCTTTGTGTGTTTTTTCTTATTGCTCGACTTATTACTTCCAGCGATCCCGCCATGGAAATTGGAATCCTGGACATGTTTGGGTTTGAAGAATTTCAAAGAAATGAATTTGAACAGGTGAGACCGGGTTGTCCCTTTTTAAGTTTTCGCAATTCAAAAATTAATATTGTGTAACTCTCGCCCTTAAATAGAATCCCTCTGGCTTTTCTGAGCTGAAGGAGGATTTGTGATCTTGTAATTTTAGTCAAATTGTTGAAATAGTTGGAGCTCTTATCTGTTTAAGGCTGGAATTTTTTCATGTGTAATTGTAATGAATGAGCTGAGGTCTGCGGCTGACTGTGGCGTGATTTTCAACTGTCCTCAAATGAACTGATGTCGGCCACAAAGACTGACTGTGTGCTACACGTAGGCTGCAGTGTCCCTCCTTCTCTCTCTCTCAGCATGAGTTAGAAGACAGAAACCATGTTTTTAGAAAAATATTTTGTCCAAGAATTAACACATAACAGTAAAAAAAAAAACAAAAAAAACACAATTACTTTTTGCAAAAACACACAATTTCAGTGACCATAGCAAACCACAACAGAATTTAAAAAAAAACGTTTCCTTGAACTTAAAGGTTAAAAAAAGGATAAAGCAGCTCAAGAAGTTCTTAATTTAAGGTGATGCTAAACATAAGTTTGCTTTATATTTTCTCTCCATGCCCAATATTATTTTTGTACTTTGTAAGAAAACGTATAAATACCCCCAAAATAAAAATAAAAAATACTATAGCATTTCAAAGAATGCAATAGTACAACATAAAACATGGGAAATGCAGTTTATTAATTTCAGATATGAAAAAAAATCCCAGTTATCTGGGCAATTTCAAAGTTTTAAACTGCAGATATAAATTTAATCCTATTCTATTTGCTCCTTAAGAATTATAAATAAGAAGACGTAATTTCCTAGGATTTAACCTAGAAAATCCCCTACTGATTTCCTAAGTGTGCTCCCTTACAAATAAAAGTGCAGTCTTTACATTTTATGGTATTTATTTTTTTGGTGCAGAAAAACAGAACAAGGGTCACATCTTTTATGCATTTTATCGAACAAGAACAAAGCAGTAGACTGTAGGCCCAACTACTGGTGCTGGATCCTGTGGCTGAGGATCCCTGACTTAGGACTCAGAACTGATCAAATTTGCCTTGTCTGTCTGCAACACTTTCTCCAAAGCTTTATCTGAGTCGTTCACCAAGAGACACCAGAGTTTCCCTCCTCGTGCTTGAAGCTGAATAGAGAGCTGCTTCCGTGACAAACTACTGCATCATGGGTGCACAAAGGAGCATTATCGCAGATCCTTCCTCTGAGCATCTGTTACAGTTTGTAACTATAACGACGCTCCAGGCGGCTCTCCCTCGATATTCTGTACAGTGCTCTGGTGAATCTGGGCAGCGGCTCTCTGATTCGGTAGGATGAGCCAACATGGCGACAACAACAGGGATAAACTGTCAGATCCTCAAAATGCAACTTGGACTTTGTTTCCAGATACTGTCAGAGTTTTTGAGCATAAAGCTGCCGGATCAGAAGCGTCAAATCGCAGGATGACTGATCCTGATAAAACTCAGTTGGATGGATGAAAAAGAACCCGACTTGTCACATGCTGCACATTATTCTATTAGTCTTTGCAGAACTCCTTTGGCAAATTACTTACACCATCCATCCATCCATCCATCCATCCATCCATCCATCCATCCATCCATTCATCCATCCATCCATCCATCCATCCATCAATTTTCTGCCGCTTATCCGGGATCGGGTTGCGGGGGCAGCAGCTTCAGAAGGGAGGCCCAGACTTCCCTCTCCCCAGCCACTTCTTCCAGCTCCTCCGGGGGAACCCCAAGGCGTTCCCAGGCCAGCCGAGAGACATAGTCCCTCCAGCGTGTCCTGGGTCTTCCTCGGGGCCTCCTCCCGGTGGGACGTGCCCGGAACACCTCACCAGGGAGGCGTCCAGGGAAATTACTTACACATTTTTTACTATTTAAACTACCTGGCATTCCCCACCTATTTCCTTATCTTGTATATTCTTGAAAAAATGCTGTCTGTTAGGACATCCTATATAGTTTTGTGTATTTTTGGGGGGGCTTATTCTGAATAAGAAGCTCTACCTATTGTGTTTGTGTGCGACTGTAGTTCATAACTCTCAACTGACTAAGTGCTTATTGCGTCTATTCAAAGCTCACTCTCCTCCACCCCCTGTGGAGCAGCTTGTTTCTTCCAGCTTCTACCAAAGGCAGTCAGTGTTTGTCTTTGCTCCTGAACCCTCGTGTGACAGTGGTGTTTTTGTCTGCGTGGCAGAAGGATAAGTGGCTTTCCTTATCTGGATGCTCTCCAATCCAAGCGGAAGTGAGGGGCTTGCACAACCCTTTACTTCAGGTCAAAGAACGAGCCAGATTAATTGAGATATATGGGAGGCAGACAAAAGCAATGAAATTAGAGAAATTATCTGTAGCAGTTTAAAACTCTTAATTCAGATCCACCTCTTGATACCACCACACATTATGAGACACTTGCCAGAGGAGAAAAAGGGAGGAGCAACGTTTGGACCAACAAACACGAGGCTCACTTACTGTAGATATGACACATAAATGACATACAAGCTCTGACATGTTTATACACTCATGCACACGCAAACAGAAACTCACAAACACAGAACCCATGTGTGGCATGACCAGAGTTATTAGACCTCGTTAATTAGAACTGTTTGTTGGTCTGTGTTGTACCTGTTCAGCACTTTGCTAATGAGCTAACTCAATCAACCACCTGCTGAGACTAAGCTTTTAATGGGCTGGACTCACTGGGAGATAAACAATAGACGAGAAGAAAGAAAACAAAAACACAACTATGACCTTGTGCTCCATGAAACGTTACACCTGCTTCTCAGAGTATGATGAAGGAACCCAAAGTTTGGCTCATGGCAACGTGGTTGCAGTGTTATGACTCTGAGAGGTGAATAAAAAATCATTAGCTTTTCAAAAGTGTCTTTTAGACCCAAAGTTCTCAAACGATTGTACTGTCGCAACCTAATTAACATCCGGAAAAGGAGTTGTTGAAGCAAATTGATCTTTGCTTTTAATAAACTGCAAAAAAAAAAAAAGAAGTGCAGTGCAAATCGAGCACCAAGAACAATCGCTAACTTAATAGCATTCCTCTGAGATCAGAATGCAAATCTGGGAATGACCTGAAACCCAATTTAACCGTGTTCCTGTTACTAGCCAGATAATTGGTGGGTAATGTGGATTATTACTGCTTGCAGTGACAAGCTATCTCTATTTGCTCTAACTAATAATGAAATACTTTAACTAAGAATGCTTTTCTTTGCCCTCTGTGCTTTTAGTTTCAGATATAGATCCTCAGAAGCAGAAATAGATGACCTTTGACAGAATTTATTTCAACATTCAGCAGCCATATTGGTATTTGAAGATGGGATTGGTCCAATTTTATCAGGGGACTTCCGCTCTGATCTAAATGTTTTTGCTATTGAGTGAAAACAGAGGGCATATTAAAACTATGCCCCTCTAACCAAACAAACAGCTCCCAATATATAAGACCTACATTTTTGTTTCTCATTCATTTTCTCTTTTTGAGAAAAAAAAAAAAAAACACAACAAGCCTATATGTGTCCATTTAATTTGTTACTGCTGTCATAAAATGTCTTTCAGTAGTATGGTAATTGGAAACCTTAGCATTTGCCGAGCTGGTCGGACTTGTAATAAAACACCTGAGAACTATAGTTTAGTGTGGCTGTTGCCATTTCCCCCCCATGAATTCATTTCATGTCAACATGTAACTAAGTTCATTTAAAATAAAATTAACGACTGTGTCATTATGTTCCATTTTTCTACCAATGCGTCACCTGTAATTTTAGAATGTGATCTATTAAACCTGTTAATAGTTATTTCCCAATGCTCTACATGTCAGAAGCATAATTTTGCCAAAGCATTGTATTTCCAAACACCACTTATCCTGTACCTGCATGTAGCTCTTAATGTGCTTATTATAATATAATAAAACAGAGATAATCGGTTTTCAGTAATGGGTCATGTTTTTATTTGCATGTTCAAACTTGAACATGACTGCAAAAAAAATGGAGGCATTAGTCCTCTTAATGGAAAGGAAAACATTTCTCAGTTGCACTAAAGTATTATGAGCTCATCTTCAGACTGCAATGCTCTATGCTTAATTTATAAATGAAAACAAGTATTCAGAGTGGCTCCTGGTAAAGATGTGTTCCTTCAGCAACTTTAATTCTCAACAATGTATAATTGGCACAAGAAGAAAATCCCACACAAAGCTGATCTTTTGAAGCCTAAAAGAAATGGTTTGGTGTTTCCATCCCCATTTGTCACAACATTGATTTATAATTAAATTATACACAATAAAACTTTGTAAAAAAAAAAAAAAAGCTTAAGTTACATACACTGCAGTGACGTGACACACGAGTTATTTCCATAGGAAAGATTTCAGCAGCTCACTTTGTCTTTGAGATGGTGGAACAGCTGACAGCTCCTTGGTGTGTTCACAATCCACACTGTGGCCCCTTTTAATGGCTAATTTCACATTGGCTGTGTTACATGAGTAGTCACTTTACTTCTGGCCCATTGACTGCCACAGCAGGTTATGTTTGAGATTGTATTTGTTCCTTTGTTTGCTTTCAAAACATTGAGCAGCCTGTCTCTGAGGAACTACACTGCGTGGGCTCAGAGACGTGTTTACCGTGTTCTCTGTGTGCATTCCAGCTGTGCGTGAACATGATCAACCAACGGCTGAGGCTGTACGTCTCTGAGGTGCTCTTCCAGCAGGAGCAGGCTGAGTGTCTGCAGGAGGGCATCACCATGGAGATCCCCGTCTCTGGCAACAGCCACGTCGCCGTGCTGGACTTCTTCCTTCAGGTTGCATTTTCATCTGGTTTTGACCAGCCTGCTCCAGTTTGGTCCCCCTTCACATGACGCAAGACCTCAGAACCCCAAGTCACATGTTCAAATCCAGTGTTTCATAACCACAGAAAGTGACGTTTCCCTGCCAGGTTTCAAAAATGCAATAGTTTTTTTGTTGTTGTTTTTTTAATATGGTTATAATATTTGGAAAAACTTATGAAAACTAAAAAAAAAAAACTAAACTACCATATAATAGGCACATCCCAGGTTAATTTCTGGCTATTCATATCGATATCGACCCAAAAGAACCACTGAAACAAAGAGTGGCACTGAATCTGATTTGTGTCGGAGGGGGGGAAGATGGGGGCTCTTTTCTACAGGGATCAATAGAAATGTCAGAAGGAATAATGCATTACTGGAATCAAATGGGCTTTGCAAATATGACCAACATAAATAACGAGAGCATATGTTTGTTCCTACTCCAGAGGCCTCAGGGACTGCTGTGTGTGCTGGATGAAGAGAGCCAGAGCTTACGGCCTGCAGAGCAAACCCTTTACAAGAGGCTGTCTGCCCAGCTGGACTCCATTTCAATTTGTGGGCTTTCACTCACCACCAAGGACGGCAACGGCAACCCCCCTCCCAAAGACCAGGGCCCGGCCTTCACTGTCAGCCACTATGCAGGAGAGGTCTGTCTGTTTTAATGAAAAATGTCCACACTAGTCAGTCGTAGCATCATTATGACCACTGATCTGTCTGCGTAACTTTGAGTTCAGCTAAGAAAACCTGTCGTTTAACATTTGTCTTCTAACTTTAGTTAATAAAACAATATTTGACTTTGAGAACAATGTAGGAATTACTCAAAGGACAGGTCCTGTAAACCTTTTTAGCTGGAAAATATAGGATCTAATATTAGTCTTGTGGTGACAATGATATGGCGAAAAAATGTCCACATTCTAAAATAGACACTTTAGAGAAAATTTATTAAAATGGTAAAAATAGAAGAAAAATCCAGCTTCTTGATGTGGTTGCTAGGAAACGTTGTGGCAGATAAAAATCCCTACTGGGGAATTCATCGCCAGTCGTCTCTGCTGTCGTCTTCACCACGAGGTCTGTGTGGAGTACATTTTAACATCAAAGGGAGGCACCAAGCATACATAAAAAAAAAGGAAAATGGCGAGAATACGAGTTCAAGTGGAGAAGCAATAACATGGAGACTGACTCTGTAAGCAAGCACTTTCAGATCCAAAATTCAAATCTGTTGTGAACAGCAGCAATTTTAATTGCGATCCCGTTAAATTTCACTGAGGAAATCCTAGATCCATTCTGTCGGATATCTTATGCTATGAGAAACCTGAAATAATAAGTTGTCAATGTCAAGAGAAGAACTGACATCAGGTTTTATCTTAGAAGAAATAGATCCACTCGCACAATATTCTTTGTATAAAGTTGTTGTTTCTTAAAGGGGGTTATTATTTATTTTCCAGGAACATTGTGCCATTTGATATCACAATCAAGTAGCTATATTACCTAATATTGCTATTAAAATTCTGTCTTGAAATAACTTTAAATAAATTTTTGATGTCACATCTGACACATTGATATTGTGCTCTGTCTCTTTAAGAAGCTTATTCTCTTTCCTACTCCCCCATTCAGCTCTTCACTCCTAGGAGTGTTGGACTGAGAATTAGTTTGTATGATGAAGCTCAGGAGACTCACAGCTCCACCAGATGTTTGCTAATTGCTGCTGCTGCTGCTAGTCTGAAGGAGCTGAGTGGGGGAAGTGCAGGGAAAAAGTGCTCTGTGAGGTAAAAACTCTGAGGAGGAGCTTTATAGAAATAGGTGGTGCTTTGCAAGAGAGCAAGCTTTTATGTCACTGCCTGGAGAAATTCAAGGTTTTTCATTCAGGAAAGAATCAAAGCAACACTCCAGTTATGATGAGGGAATAACATTATAACATGATAGGAAGCTCGAAAAGGTTGATTTTTACGTAAATCAACTTTTAAAATAATATTTTGAATCAAAATATGATAATATAATAGCTCATTAGACATCATTGTTGCTTAATAGACATATTCCCCATTCACCAATAAAAGTATTTCATATAACATAGCAGGAACTACTATTTATTTCTGATACTGTAGTTGGTGCCTTTATACAAAAAAAACAACAATATTTCAATTTAGACTAAGTAAAACTGCTTCTACTAACAGATCAAAAGACTCATGCAAGGATCTATTGCGCATCTCTTTCAATCAAGGTTCAGCATGTTTTCCCACTTCTCTCCGTCCCATTTCCTGTCAGGTAACCATGAACAAAGGCAACTAATAGCACAAAATAAAATAAAATGGGATAAAATACAATGCAATACAATATATAAAATACAATGCAATACAATATATAAAGTATAAAAAAAAGTTGCATGTCTTTTTATGTTGCAAAAAGTTTTATAATGTTAAAAAATGTCATTGTACGGTGTGTTTTCCCTGATAGGTTTCATATGACCTCACTGGATCTCTGAGCAAAAACAAGGACTCCTTCCCTCAGAATCTCCTGCTTACAATGAAAAGTAAGTACCCAATACATAATGAGCATATGAGCAGAATGTGGCGTCAGAGCTTAAGCGAACACAAAGATGCACTCATGTTTAAAATTGCAGAACACAAACCCAGCCCTTGTCTTGGTGTAGTTATATTTCTATGTGTGTGCTTTAGCCCATATGCAGCAGACACCGTCTGTGTGTATATTGTCTAAATAAGCTGCCAGATGTCGGGTGTTGTGGCTCGCAGGACACAGGCAGCCGTTGTGTGACTGCCAGCTTAGTCTTGCGTCCAGCAACCTAATTGCTATAATTTCCATGATGGGGCTAATCTTCTAAAGGCTAGCCCTTCACTCATGCTTGGCTGGTATTCCTCTGTCTGACAAGTCAATGCAACGTTGCCTTTTATCCACATACAGCCATAAACTTGGACTGCCCTTCAGAACAAAGACTGGGGTGTGTGTTTGTGCTTCCCTATGATGTTCTACACATTAATGTTTTATTCTTTTTAGCATTGGTGAACTAACCTTAGAAGCATACATGATCTGGTGCAACACAATGCGAGGCACCTTTAACAGGATCAAGAGTAGATCATGAGATCGTAGAGAGGTCAATCCTGGATCTAGAGGACAAGTTCAGAGTAAATCTTTTCAAGGATAAAACGTGCCTGTTATGCATAAAAAAAAATATTTTCCTTTCCGAGTAAAACATAAAAAAAAGTCAAGGCCAAGTCGATTGAAAATGAATTCAGTTTTTCTTGAATTTGAAAGAATTTATTTTGTTCACAGCATGTTGCAGTCCACATAGTCCTGGTTTTTAAAGGACCTCCGGCATTAAAAGGATGCTGACTTTGTTCATTGCCTGTACCTGCTAATACTTGTAGGGTCACAGGGCGGGTTGGTGCCTATCTCAAGTAGTCAATGGGTGACAGGGTACACCCTGTACAAGTCACTAGTAAATCATGGAGACACACAAGACAAAGAACCATGCAAGCACGAACTCAAACTTAAAGACAATTTAGAGATCAGTAACCTAACAATGTTTTTTTGGACTGTGGGCAGAAGCCAGAGCACCCAGAGAGCACCCACACACTCACAGGGAGAACATGAAAATCCCATCCAGTTCTACTAACTGTGCAACTGCGCAGCTAACCAACATATGTATTTTAATACATTAAGAGCAAACTTAATGTATTAAAACATTAAGTTTTAATGCATTAAAAGTTGTTCTTCAAAAAAACATTTTTGAAGAATGAAGTCCTAAAATAAGTTGTGTTGCATCCCACAAGTCTCTGAGCTAGAACCGCTTTGGTTTTCAATCTATGCCTTTTCCATGCAATTATCATCAAGAATGTAAACGAGATGGCCAATCTGTAATTCTTTTACATTTAAGCCAGACATAATTTTTAATAAAAGACTCTAAGATATTAGAAATAACCTGTCTTGGGTGATTGCTTTGGGTACCATTACATTAGCTCTCAATTCATTTTCTGAAAACCTTTGAATCATACTTGAGCTGGATCTGTCTTTCAGTTTTCCTCTCAATTAAGTCCCCAGAGTAGCTCACTGTTACCTATATAATAGTTCAGAAATAGAAACAATTCTCTCTTTGAGGTATTCTAAGAAACTGCTCCATGCCTCTGCCTTCACCTTTAGACTAGATTATTGTAATTAGACATTGTGAGTGTATCCAGTCATCTCAGTGAATACCTTGTAACTTGTTCAAAACACTTCTGCCAGAGTACTGACTGTTGTTCAGCAAAGGCGGATCACATTTTTCCTACCTTGGCTTTCATACACTGGCTGCCTGTACAGTTTAGAATGACATGTAAAATCCTGCTGCTTAGCTGCAAAGCCCTACCTGGCTATGCACTGACCTGCCCCAAAAATCTCACCTCTCTTCTAAATATTCTCATTCTCTTTGGTGATGATTTTCAACATATTGAGGTTGGAAGACCTGCTTTTTGTCCCTTAAACTCAGAAAAATTAAAAGATTAAGCCATCCAATCTAAATCTGTAGGGATATGAATGACTTGGACCTCAAAAACTTCTGTATAAATAACATTTGATTGATTTACTGACTGATTTCTTTATGCAAATAATAGGAAAATACCACCATGCTCAGTTCTAGCATATTAAACATATACATTAACTTGATTATGCAATTATTTAAATGTGTTGTCAACCAAATACCCAAATTCACCATGTTGGTATTTATTCTAACAAAATTACATTAAACTTAGCAAAACCTACATACGTATAATGAATGTAAAATACCACACATTTAAGAGGAAGTACTTTCTTTCTACCTTAGTGAGGTGGTTCTGCTGGTACCTGCAATAATTCACTACTCTGCCACTTTCTTTTTTCCATCTTTTTTCCCTGAATCTTTCAGATGAGAGCTCCTCTTCCTACGTCCACACACATGTTGTTTGGCTCTCTAAATGAGCTCATTGTTGTACAGAGCTCCATGTGTTGCAGAATGACACACTCCACCCACTTTGTCGTCTTACGGATTGTTTACATGCGAACTTTACTATTACTCCACCTTTTGTCCCTCTTTTCTTCCGCTGTTAAATCCTTTCATATGTTTTTTTTTCACCCCTCCCCACTTCTTGTTCCTCCCCACCTCCTTTCTCAACCAATGCTGTTGCTTATTCTGCACTGATTTTTTCCTGTATCTTCCTTTGTGCCCTGCAGCCAGTGAGAGTGTGTTACTGCAGCAGCTCTTCCAGTCAAAGCTGACTCAGACTGGCTCTCTGGTGCCAGCTGCCCAGGGTCGCATTGGCCTGAGAGGGACTAAAGTGGCCTTGATGGTCCAGAGGGTGCCATCAGCCTCCTCTGTCAATGCCACTTGTATCCCCCAGCAGCCTCGGAGGTACCATGATCTTACCAAGGTAATGTCGTTCATAGTTTGGAGCTGCAGACTGCAGTACCTCATTCCAACTTCAACACATATGAAAGAATCCTTCAGATTTTATGGCGATAGGTTTTAGTGAAGAATGTGTTAACAGGGGCAATATTTCACATCAAACAGGAAGCAGCTTTTTTTTTTTTTTTTTTTTTTCTGTCAAGCAACTGATAATCAATGGAAAAAACAGGAAGAGTATTTTTGGTAAGACTCTTGTCTAATTTAAGCTACTTCCCACCCCACGTCTAAATATAAACCTCTGGGAATTGGATTTTGTGTGTGTGTGTGGTGTGTGTGTGTGTGTCCACAGGCATTCATGAGATAAAACCCTTTCCCAAGAATTCATGCAGAGATAAAGTATGGGTTTAGGCGTCTGTAGACTTTTCAGGACATTAAAAAAAAGACATCAAATAAATATCTGTTTTAACCAGCTAAATATTTTATTTACAGGTGCTAGTATCTTGGGAAACAGAGCAGTTGTGCGCATAATGCGAGTGAAAAGGCTGTCAGGTTGTGTAACCTCCAGGACTCATGTCTGCTTCCTCTGTGGCTTATTATCTTTCTAGATCAAATGGTTATATAAGACACATTTTGCCCCCCTGACCTATCCTAGCAGCCTTAAATGTTGCTGTGCTAATGTGTACAATACCATCATACAACAATATAGTTCAGCGCCTATATTAACAAACACACACATGGTTAATAAGTTTTGAACTTCCAATGACTGTACAGCACTACAATAACTTCTCAAAAACATAAACTTGATGTGAAAATGTGCATTTATTATGACTTTTTGCTAAGATGTACATGATCACAGAGTCTCAAGCATATCTGCTCATACTCATGAATATTTAGTTAAAAGTTACTTTAGTAAGTTGCATAGAACAACAACCTTTTGTATACATTGTGAAGCGTCTAGTTGAATATTCAATCATTTTTCTTGGGAGAATTAGTGGAGTTAATTTAAATTGGTTTGTTTCCCAGCATAGAGTTTAATATTAAAAATTTGTTTATAAAAGGCGTTCCATTAGCATAATTAATGCTAGCCATTTTTTTCAGTTCCAAAATGGATTTTGGTGATCGTTTGAGATTGATGAGCTGGTAAAACAGCCAACTGAGTTTGAGATACAAATATTAATGAGTACATAACGTCATTGCATAGATGAGTAATTTTGACTCTCCATGTAGTTTGGAGAAAATCAACAAAAACTTTAAATTTGTGCATCCAGCTCTTGTTTTCTGAATTCGATGGTTTGCGTTGTAGATCTATTCCAAGCTGAAAACAAAACAATAATTCAAATCCATCATCCACATGCCAGAAATAACTGACATTCATGGCTGTGATGGATATTTGAAAACATCTGGACGCAGATGTTTTCAAAAGCAAGTACGGAGACAATTTAATCTGGGAACAAATGCCTTAAATACCTCGATAAACTATTTTCTTCAGATTAAGATGGGCAAGTATTTTAATGTTTGCTGAAACCCTTCTGTGATCTTCTGTGTCCTCTTGAGGCTTAGCTCTTTCAGATATAATTTTTTTTTCTTATTTCATTCTACCTACAGATCCTGAAGAAAAAAGGTTCAAGTTCTTTCCTCCAACGACTTGAGCGTTGTGGGCCGGTCACAGCAGCTGTCCAGCTGAGGGTACAAGAAACTCCTGTTTCTTTATGATAATAACTTAAATCTGCTCTCTGCACCTTCCTCAAACATGCAGGATTCTTAGATAGTTAATTTCACCAAATGTATTTCCAGTTAGCAGCAAGCATCTGGATCAAATTTTGAATCATTACAACCCTGTTGTTTGTTACCAAACTGGGATTTAATTCAGAGATTATCTCACGTCAGTGCATTCGTCACAATAGTCCTTCCAACCTTTGCAACAATGCAGCCCTAAGTGTAGGGTGCTCATAACTTTTTTTTTTTTTTTTAAAGCAACAACAATATTCAGTTTGCAGTGAGCAGCTCTGTCTGTGCTGGTGACGCAAGGAGGCTGAGACGTGGCTCAGAGAAGCAGTGCCTTTGGTCTGAATGAAACCACTGTGTTGCACAATCAGAGTTGTGGACCTGCGGTCGACGAGTCCCCTCCGGGAATGGCAGGGAAGGAGAGAGTGGGCTGAAAAATGATGCTGTACCAAGCCAAACATGAAGCCCTCTTCATGAATGAATGAACAATGAACAACAGCCACTGTGTTCTGTGGGCCTGTGTTTCTACATATGTGTGACATATGTGTGTGTGTGTGGGTATGGGTGTGTTTCTGAGGAGCAATGTGGCTTTTAAAGATGACGGGTGAGGTGCTGGGTATTGTACCTGAAGTTCCTGGGTGATGTCAGTTTGAGGTGTAGCAAAATACAGTAAGTGTTTACACACCGACGCCTGTGATCTTAGATGCATCATCTTGAAGTTGAGGATTTGAAGAAAAGCTCATGTTTCTCACCTTTGGAAGGAACAGGGAGTTATTGTTGTTGCTTTGTTCTTCTGCTTCCTTTAGAGGCAAGATGTACACCCAAAAATCAGACAATGTTGTCTCTGCCACAATGTGGTGTTGCTTGCTCAATGCAAATGAATCAAAACACATCAGAAAATCCATCGATCCATCCATTTTCTTGCGCCTGTGTCCCTAGTGGGGCTGGGAGGGGGTGCTGGTGCCTGTCTCTAGCAAGACATTTCGGGCGAGAGGCGGGGCACACCCTGGACAAGTCGCCAGTCTGTCGCAGGGCAACACAGAGAGACAGGACAAACAACCACACACTCATACCTAGGGAGAAATTAGAGAGACCAATTAAACCTGACCGTCATGTTTTTGGACTGTGGGAGGAAGCTGGTGTACCCAAAGAGATCAGAGAATCCTTTGTCCCATTACATGAAATTTTGTGTTAAATCAACTTCCTCTTCTTTCCTTTTTCAGAACTCACTGTCAGAGATTATGAGTAAACTGCAGACTTGCACACCCCACTTTGTAGAGTGTGTGCGCCCCAACTCTAGCGGTCAGCCAGCCAGCTTTGACAGCTTCCACGTCTCTACCCAACTGCAGTACATCGGAGTGCTTGACATGGTGCGCATGATACGTTACGGATACCCTGTCCGCCTGTCCTTCTCAACGTTCCTCAGCAGGTCAGTGCTGGAATGCTTCAAAGATTTTTTTTTTCTACTTTTTCACATTTTGTGATGTTACAACCACAAACTACATGTTTTATTATGATGTTATGTGATAGACCCACACAAAGTTAAAGGAAAAGAAACCATGTTTTCTGCATTTTTTTTTGCAAGTAAAATTCTAAAATGCGTCCTGAGTGAACATTTTGTAAAGAAAGCATTTGCCACAAATAGAGCAGCAGGAAATTATGGAAGGCATGTTTGAACTGTAATTTTCAAGTCTTGCCACTTTGGGTCTACATTTTGAGTCAACCATTCATTTAGTTAATGTTGACTGGATAGACTTGTTGTCCTGCCAATGTGCCTAATGTTTTTTGCAGCCTTTTACATGCTTTATTCCATAATTGTCATGTATTGAGTTCCCTTCATCTTCTACTAAATTGTGACCCGCTCTCCTTGACCAGTCTGTTAATTTAGTCCTCAAGGGTCATTGTCCTGCAACTTTTAGGTGTCTGCTTCTGCACACCTGTCTCCAATATTGGCTCATTTGCAGAGGTCTGTAGAGCTCGACTGCATGCTAGTAAGACAGTTTAGCCCAGTGGTGCCCACAGTCGGTCCTCGAGGGCCGGCATCCTGCATGTTTTAGTTCTCTCCCTGGTTTAACGCACCTGGATTCAATAATGGTTCATTAGAAGGCCAAAGAAGAACATTGACATGCTGAGGAGGTTGTTACTACTGCAGGAGAGAACTAAAACATGCAGGACGGCCCTCGAGGACCGACTTTGGACTCGACTGGTTTAGCCATTTAATTCAATTGTGTAGGACAGGGGACATATCTGGTCCTTGATGACTGGAGATAAAGACAATTAGTTTAGGTGGATGGCCATGTCTTGGTAGTTTCCTGTTTTGTCTCACTGTCATCATGTAATATTTCATTTTTGCTGACCAGCTCTGCACTACTTATGCTTATGCTTTGTGATGTATCCTCAAAGCACACTGTCCTACAACTTTTCTTTAAAGAGTTTTTCATTTATTCCAAAAGCTCTTTAAAATTATGGAATGCTTTTTCCTGCTTCTTCTTTTGTTTGTCGCATTTCTCATTCTCAGAGACTAGAAATTCACATCGGGTCACTTTGATCTCGGTCATGTTTAGTGAGACGGGTCCAGCAAAATGAAATTGCAGCAGCATTTGCTTCCACCACACTTGAATCCAGACCACATGCTCACATGTGAACAGCCACAATAAAAAGTCAGAGCAACCCTTTTAATTAAGGTGCAGTTTGACTTTGAATGTCTCTTTTTGGCTATTATGGGAGACCGCTTTTGCTGATGAAAGTCACTGAAACATTTTTCCCAAGTCAGCCTGACACTTGAGCATTAAAGCACCCGGTTGTCTGTAAGGTCGCTTTGTCCTGTCTTTGAGTTTTTGGTATTGTGACTCCCCATCAGCTCCCTGTTCATACTTTTGTTTTGTTCTTCCTACCCAGGAAGAAAAAGAAAGATCTCGTGTACTACAAATAATTAATTTTCTATCCTTTTATGTTCTCTGGTTTTCATCTCTTTTGTTCAAAATCAGCTGAAAATATACCATCTGTCTTTCATTTTTATCTTTACTTGTATATTCATTTTGCTGTTTTTGTTGGGGTTTTTTAAATAAAGTAGCAGGATTCTACATTAGCACTTCTTTTTTGTTGCTCTCTTACCCAATTTCTTAACTTCTTTAATTTTCTTGTCTTTCTGTCTCTCATTTTGGAGATAAAGAGATTAGGAGGAACAATCCTGCCAGATAATAAAGGATGACAAAGCTGGTCGCATGACCCCCATATCCTCTCACCAAAACTTTCCATTCCTGTGCTGAAAATATCACATCATCACGTGCGCACACACACGCACACACACACACACACACACACACGCATGCACACAAACTTCCTGCCCTACCAATGTCTAATTGAGCATCCAAACATCTTGTCATCACTAGTATTAGATTATAGGAATGAAGACTAAGACTGCCAGTTTTTAAGAGAAGCAATAAAGTTTAAAGAGGGCGTATTATATAAAATAGATATTTTGAACTTTACGTCATGCTTTTATATTGTTCCTTCATCAAAAACATACCTGGAGTGTGACTTTGATTCTTTTTTTATGTTTGAGAAATCCTTTATCCTCCCTTGGCAGGGTGCCTAAACACGTGCTCTCACCCAGCATTGCCTTTCCCACCAGTGTGGAGAATCCAGACCACCACTTCCCCACTCAGCTCCTCCTGACTAGCAGCAGCAGTTGGCAAACACCTGGTGGAACTATACACCTGCTCAGTTTGTCACAGTAACTATTTCTCAGTACAATGCTCTCAAGAATGATGTTGAAGTGATAATGGAGAAACATTGTTGTTATGACTTGCGGAGTGTTGTAAAGAGAAGGAGCTTCTTATTACATTTGGTGTACAGCATTTTCATAACAATTGAAGGTATCATAGTAACTTGATTGTGGTATAAAATGACTATGTGCCTTGAAAATACATAATATTGCCCCTTTAACATTCAAAATACACAAAAGTTACTTTTCACCCATATTTACTATGCAGTTTATTTCCAAACGGGGCTTAAGGCAAATCTTAATGAGGCAATGAATTCTGAATGAAGAGAGGAAAAACTAGCAGTTCTGTTAAAACTCAGGAGAACAGAAGTTAGAATAACTTTGGGAGCAAATACGTTACCAACTCACAAATACATTAGTCAATTTAAATACCTTTCACAATGTCCCAAACTAAATAATAAGATTAAAAAATGGTATTCTTTACTCTTTACATGTTCTTGGAAAAGTGGCTTTGGATGCCTAGAAAATGCAACCCAGTTCCTACAGTGCATTTTGAGCATCAAAGTTGCACAGTTGTTTTGAGCGTGTTGAACATTTCATGGTGAGATTGTTCATTACTGTGGTGGGCTGGCAGGAGTCACAGAGAAGCCTAGTCGTGACGGTGGTGGCTTATCTATGGCTGTCAGGCACCACTGTGTCTTGGTCATCAGAGAATTTGAACAAGGACCATTCACACTAGCCTCATGCCATGGCTACATAAGGCCATGACAACCTCATGACATCCATCCTGGGCTGGAAGCTCGCCAAATAATTTGCTGTAATGCCTTTGGTGCTGCAGCTGCTATGAGCATTGCATCCAACCATTGCTCTCCCTGCTTCTCAAAGAATACTGCAGCTGATATGAGCAGTCTGCACTCAAACCCTTTGCATACAGAGATATCAAAATAGGCTTCTACCTGCCATGGAAAAACGCCTCCAAATTGCACAGAGGTTGGTTGTGTGAAAGAAATGGTCAGTTTCTGAGACTGCAGCTTAAAAGCAAAGACCTGTTTTCATATTTAGCTAAAAGGAAAGGGACAGGACAGGAAGCAGAAAAAGTGCAAAGGGTTTAACCTGTTGTTCACAGGTTGTCATTCACAATGACAGGGGTGTCAAACTCCAGTCCTCAAGGGCCGCTGTCCTGCAGTGTTTAGATGTGCCACAGGTAAAAAACAGTGAAATGAAATGGCTTAATTACCTCCTCCCTGTGTAGATCGGTTCTCCTGAGCCTTGCTAATGACCTAATTATTCTTTTCAGGTGTGGTGCAGCAGAGGCACATCTAAAAGTTGCAGGACAGAGGCCCTTGAGGACTGGAGTTTGACACCCCTGTCACGAGAGGACCCAAATTTGGGTCCTCTAGTGAATGACAGGTTAAAATACCATTATAAAATAGTTTACAACGTGACTCAAAAAAAATGGGTTTCAAAGCATTTATAAGGTTATCTACATCCTCTGACGGTGCTAAGATGAGGGAAATACCTAGGTGTTTATTCCTTCACAAGGCTGAAACTCTGAAGGTGGAGACAAACATTTTCAATCTATAAATATAACACTTGTTGTTTTTAACTACATTTTTTATGTATTTTGTGCATTTTTTTTTTTTTTTTACTATTTACACGTGTGTAATTTCCTTTTCAAGTTATACTGCTTATGCATTAAGATAATCTTGCTTGAAGTTTCCATTACTCAAAGGAGCCAGTAATTTCCAGCTAAATTGCCATATATCTTTCTTCCTCCACATAGACCCAGAAATTGGTCTGCTGTTATGTAAAAGTGCTCTGATGCTCTTTAGCTCTGCTGTGATGATCTGTTCAAAAACATATTTCATATTTAAGGTTAGATTCTGTTTGCACTTTACTGGTTTCCCTTTTGATTTGTCACATGCCTGTGGCACTTCCAATAGTAAAAATGACAGGCAATTACTCTGCAATGAATCTTCAATGTTGCTTTATGATCTTGTAAACAAATGGACCATTGGGTGTAAACAAATCCCTTTACACAGTAGAGCCACCTCTGACTCCTTTCTAGGTTACACTGGCTGCCTGAATCGAAACATGTTAGTGTCTTGGTAACCAGAGTGATTTAGGGAAAATCTATTTTTACTGCTGCTTATATTTGTTGTTTGATATAGCATGTGTTTTGTGTCCAGGTTTATTTTCTGTCAGATGTAGATTTTCTATAAATCTTGTTCCTTTTAAATCTTAACCCTTTTCATCCAGTAATCAAATTATTCCTATATATAAGAAGTTAATGAGAGACTCGTGAGCAAAGAACAAGTCACAAGCATAGTTTACGAGCTTGTCGGTCACATTTTTATGTCTGTTTTTCCATGTAGGTTCTCATTATTAATTATTAATGGACAATAAATTACCAGCAGGTGAATATACATAATTGAGTTTGCTCATTGTGCCTACATATTCATGCCTAAATGACACTTATGGACTCATAAAAGAGCTGCAGGTCAGAGATTGTCGTGAAGAATTTCAGAGTTTGAAGTACAGGTTCACTGCTGTCGCATCATTGGTTCGGTTATAGACAAGACCTGACCACAATGGCAGCGTATAATCCTTATCTTGTATGTCAGGCTCATTTCAGTTCTTTGACTCCATATGTGGCTCCTCTGGGACTTGTAAAAAACAGGGAGCATCAATAGTTTTCATATCCTCATAAGACGGGTCATGGGTTTACAGAGTTCCTTTGTGTTTTATGGGCCCTTTGGGCCAGCGTGAGCTGTCTGCTGGACCAATATTACCACAAAGAGGGAAGGGTTATGGCGAGTTCAGTCAGACCCCACTTCTCCAAATCAAAGGCATCCCTTATTCACGTGAACTCACTTACTCAGTATTGACAAACACAAGTGGTTTATGTTTCCAACCATCTGCTTCTGATGTTTACTTCGCACATGCAGTGTCATCAGCTTTTTCCTGATCCACATTCCCAGGGTAATAATCAGAGCATTTACTGACAAGATTTAAGTAAAGTAGCTGAGGTTAAAACATTGCATTCTTTTATTAATCTTCCCCAAGCCCCAGGATAATTTTAGTAATCAATGATCATGCAAAATGAGCTTCGGTTCTAATGTGGCTGGTAAAGCTAGAGGTAGGTGACAAACAATGCGTCAGAAAAGCATTCCTCACCTGTGAACTCTAACATTTTATCATGTCCAACCCATAACCTGATTGTATTTTAATGAACTTTTATGTAAACAACTTCTTTCTGTTGCTGACTTTGTGTTTTGAGTTTTTTTTTTCCCTACTATAATGCGAACCTCCCCTCCAATCTCAAGTCGTTCCCACCCTCGACCAAGGTTTTCTTTTCATTTAGTTCCACACAACTTCCCATCAACTCAGACGAGCATCTCTGCTGCTGCTGAAGAAAAGCCTCCACCACATAATGACTCTGTCGTCATTGCGTTTGACCACATAAAGCATTTTGCATGCGAGCCAGAAAGTTACATTTTTGTCTCTTTTGTTCCCGTGTTTTCTGCATGGATTGTACCAAAATGGAACTGAGATTCCTGATAACGTTCTTTCAGTCACATCTTTGATTTCTTCATGAGACAATTAACGCTTGTTTGACTTCTACCACCGGAGCAGTGGATCTCTGAAGCTCATCCAGATTTATTTTCGCCTCTGATGCTTTTGTGAATGATGATTTTCTTTTCCATCCCATAGGTCCAGATTTACTGCCACAACTGCATTCCTACTGTCACTCTTTTCAGATGGGAATAGAATATCGCAAAGCTTCAAAACTTTGAGTATCGTTTTGTAACCTAACCCTGATTTAAATTACTTGTCAAGTCTTCTTTGTCTCTTGCACTTTGTAATGTGGTTTATTCACCTATGCCCTCTACTAGATAGATATTCAGAGAAGAGCTGGATTTATAGAGAGATTACCTTATGCACAGGTGGATCCTGTTTACTAATTAGTGAAGACAATTAGTTGCAGTGTTTTGCCTTGACAACAGGTGTCAAACTCAGGCCTGCACGCCTAATCTGTGATTATACTTGGCCCACAAGATAATTTCAAATGTCTACTAGAGCTGTCCCAATAGTAGGCAGTGCACTCACCACTGGCACTACAAATCCCTGAATGCTCCACTGGTGCATCGAGGGACCCACAAACCCCCTCCCACTGTTGGCATTCAATAGCAACCTCAAGTAGATAAACTGATTCCAGACTTCTGGCTCGGTCCAAGTTTGCATCAGAGTAAAATAATGGTTAGAAAATACACTTAAATGAATGTTTGTTAGTTTTTTTCATGCACCTTTCCCCTCTATTGCTAAGGCTTGGACTTAAGTGTTTAGATTCCCATTGAAAGAGCTTATTGGCGTGTACATATATTAAGATTACCATTGAAAGCTAACTCGGAAGGCTACAAACCGAAAAGATGTATAAGATTTCTTTTTAATGTCTTTTGACATTCGATTCCTTGTGCATTAGACTATATAAAACTGAATTTGTAAAATTATTTATGAGCATATGATCTGTTTTTGTTGTTTTTTTCCAACAGTAGAATAACTAAGAATAAAAATGACCAGTGGTTGATTTATCTGAACAGTTTAGGAGTCCTGATGTCAATGAATCCTTATGCAAAGAATTAATAATACAGATCATTGATTACAGGAAAACTGTTGTAATTGAATAAAGTAGTGACATATTTTACTATAGTGGCAGATGAAAGCATCATCCTTCAAGCCTTTATGATTTATGCATATCTGCAGTGGGATTGTCTTCGTTTAAAACAGTAATGTTCCAGGATAATGGATATAATTATTTTAATTGTGGCAATAATAATTTACATACATATTAGAAGTGAACTTTACATCATGGCAATAAAGACAGTTATTATCTGTATAAAACACTGACAGATTGATGTGCCATTTGTCTGCTAACTGGCTGTAGATGGCTTTAACATGTCAGAATGGATAGAAAATTTACAACAAGCTTGATTCAGCATCATGTTTCTGCTGATATTCCAGCTACTCTCTTTTTTTTTCCATGCGTATGCAGTTTAGGCATATAAAACACTAAATAGTTTACAACCTCCTTCACCTTCATTATCTTGGCAGAAACCGAGCTGCTGACACAATCCAGTTGATCATTCATAGCAAGCGTAACCAAGGACGACAGCAACAGATGCTCTTTGGCTGGTCCGCCGTGTAACCCCAGTGACCTTTGAATCCATTGTTCCAAGAAAGACCATGCCATAGAGATGTTTCAACACAGCATGTTTATTTGTGCAGCTCTAATGTCTCGTGTTATTTTGGTTGCTGTTTTCAGATATAAAGACCTCATAGTCCCAACTTTGGGAGACAAGAAGAAGTTGTCGGCTGAGGAGAAATGCCGTTTTGTTCTGCAGCAGTCCAAACTCCAAGGATGGCAGGTGTGTTTGTGTGCACGCTTTGCTTCTTCTTCTTTTTTTTGTTTTTTGTTTTTTTTTGTTTTGTTTTTGTCTCCATCAGTAACAAAAGATTTGACTTAATCCCTGACCCTGTGTTTCAAAGATCCCATGGAATCTAGACGGCTGGTTCCAGCTGTCCGACCTCATCATAATGCTGCTCACACACACACATGCACAGCAACACAAACCCCTACGCCCCTCTCTCTGTCCTGTCTGCTACACTGCTGTTGTGTCTGAATAAGTGACCCCGCAGGTCACACACAGGCGTACACACACACACACACACCCTCACCGTCCTACACACGCACTTCTAATGCAGCCCTGTTTAACACGCGCACTAATTCTGCATAAAGCTGGTGTTGCATTAGTCGTCAGTGATCAGTTTCATGCAGTGTCTATAGAGCGATCTGTGTTGGCCCCCGAAATGACCCCTGAATCCTGGAAGTGAATATACTCCACTCCCACTAATTATCATAAATTATTGCTTCATCACTGCACTCTCATCTCTAAACTCGCACACCCTTCTGAGATGTCAGCAGAAAACAGCCAGACAGGGTTTGTGTAAGGAGGAATAACTCGTTTTGTGTGTCTGTGTGTGTAGATGGGCAGCAGTAAAGTGTTTCTGAGATACTGGCAGGCTGACCAGCTCAATGACCGTTGCTACCAGCTTCACAAAAGGATCATCACCTGTCAGAAAGGTAACGCGTAACCGTTGCCTAACAAACTCTTATGTGCTTCCTGTCAGTTTCTGAAACATTCCTCATCTCCTTCCTGCTTCTCAGTGGTCCGCGGCTGGCTGGCCAGGCAACGGGTCAGTCACAGGCTGTCACTGCAGCACAAAGAGGAGAGTAGCGTGCAGCGTTTCCTGCAGGGAGCCGAAGACATTGGGCTACGGACCTATGACCAGCTGGTAATCCAAAATGCATCTGACATCGCACGGGAGAGCGACCGTCTGCGCTGCCATGGCAATGGTCAGGTCAACACCCTCAGTAGCAGCCCACCGCTTGGTGAGAGGCCCGAACCAGTGGGCAAAGAGGAGGATCACCCAGTTAGGAGGTAAATTAGCTTCCACAAGTTGCTCATAAATGGATCATGCTGTCAGTAGCAACACTGCTTGTATGAGATTTTTCCAATATGATCAGTCTGATTTTTATTTAGAATACATAAACACAATCAATCAAAATCAAATATCTACCAATCTACTGCTTCTAATAATAACCACAAGATCATTCATTGTTCTAATTGTGATGATATAATAATTTGTTGTCAATTTGGAAACAATTTGCAGGTTCACTCACTTAAAAGACCATAAGAGGAAATCGTTTGCCTCTCTAAACATATTTACATGTTTAATCAAATGCACACGTGTGCATGGTGTTCGTGTGTGTGACAGGTGTTTTGTGATTAATGATGTCATTGGATATGTCTGAGCTCAAGACCTTTACTTGTAAGCTGTGTGATAGATGCTCAGATAATGATCTGTGTTATCAGATTGTATAGTGTTGCATCGGTGGAACATTACTCCAGTCTAAACCGACCTCATTCGGACCAAACAAGATTAAGTGCTGACACGATTTGCCCTTTGAGTATTTTAGTGGACTGAATGCGGATCAGTCCCTCAAGGTTTGGTGTCTGAGTTTTTGATTTTCATGTTTCATAGCGAAATGTCAAATTTTGAGGTTCTTCCACACCCATTCAACATGCTCAAAAACTCACTATTTTGATAACTTTAGATCACCCATTCCTTAAACATCAAAGTCTCTATTTTGATTAAATTTGGAGGCTATAAAGGGCTAACGTCTTTTATTAGAATATTACATAACAGACCAACGACATTTTGAAGTTTGTGTGAATAAATGTGGACAAGCTCCAGTGGTTTTAGTACTTTTGCAAGGTATGGTATAAGAGGCCTTTTTAAAACTTTTAGAGTAAATCAAGCTGAAACAAAAGAAGTTGCAGATTGCACCTCAGCACCCATTGTCAGAGAAACTCTCTCCTGATTTCTGTATCTTTTCTCTGTCTTTATACTCTTAACATCTGCTGCCTCAACAGGAGCAGAGAGGGGCTACTAACAAGCAAAATGTTATCATGTGGTGTACTGTCAGACGAGTCACATTTGCAGTTGCCTAGTTTCTCTGCTGGCTTCATAAAATGCCCTCCCTGAGCCCCTCCTCACACATGCTATGTTGCCCCCTGCCTGCATTCGCAAAAGTAACAGATGGCTAACCCAGATTAGCAGAGGAAATATCAAGATAGATGTTATCCAATTACACCCAGGAGATTATATTTAAATCCTAATCTCTGACTGTTGTCATTCAAACTGCCCCTTTAGCTCATTTTTTAATTGATACTCACTCAACGTGGTTTCATTATCCTAAATATCTTAATATATTTACTTATTCAATCATAAAACACTTTTGCGTCAGGAAGAGGGATCCCCCCCCTGTCTTAATGGAAAAAGTGATTTTAGGATAACATCGAAGATGGAAAGACAATCTTAAACAGAGCAAAAATTACATTTTTCTCCTTTGGCTCAGTATTTCACCCTGTCACATTCTTTCTGTTTTATTCATTTTGCTTTAAAGGATGGTGGAGAAAAGCGGAAAAGTCCACGAGGGGCACGTCAACGGGGGAAGCAGAATTATTCGCCACTTTCGTTCTAGCTCAGTACCCATTCCCCTCGCTGTGGATAGCATGGTCCACTTCTCTGCAAGTCCACCAGTCAAACCAGCCTTGCAGCAAGCAGCTCAGAACAGTGAGGACGGAGCAGGGAATGGGAGTCTCTCGTCTCCTCGCAAGCAACCTCCTCCCAAACCAAAGAGGGACCCCAACACCCGCCTGAGTGCATCTTATGAAGCTGTAAGCTCAGGATTGACAATGGCTCCCAAAGAAAGCTGCACTCCAGAGGGGTCAAGTTCACCGGCTGAAAGTCCTCCAAAATCCCAGCTGTCCCCCAGTGACCCAGCAGGTATGTAAACTCCTCTGTACAATAAAATGTGTCTGCTTCAGCTTTTCAGTAGAGACCTGTAAGTGATCGAAAATGGCAGGTTGGTTGGCCCAGATTGGGCATGGATCGTCGAAATCTGAAAATCACCAATGTTTTCCTGTCAGTGGAAGCACATAGGCATTAACAGGTCCCACTAATACTTTAGGTGTGGAAGTTGTTTCTGAGGTAAAAACACTCAAATGTGTAAGAAGCTAATTAAATGTATATTGTGTTTATCTGACAAGGCATGCTGCCTATTCATTTAGACTACAGAGAGCAAGACTGCTGCTGTTACTGTAATACTTGTCAAGCACATGTTTAACAATACATCACTAGTAATTGCATTCCTTTACATTTTACTATTATGACATTTAAGATTCATCATTACTCCGATTCCCCCGTCATTTTGTTCAGTTTGGCCAGGTCAGCAATCTGTGACTCTTTAGTTCTTTGACATTTTAGGGCTGAGCTATTTTATAACCTCGGCAAACCAACTTCAAAATACTGAGTAACGATATTCTCACCATCTGCACCCGATGTTTCTACGTGGCTTCAGACATTAGAAGTGGAATGAATGACAATTCTTTCACTGGTATTTATATCCTTTACACACATTTTATCAAATATATAAATCTTCATATATTTAAATATGTCACCAAAATCCACAAGCTAAGGTAGGGTGCATGTGGTGTTGTTGTTTTTTGTTTGTTTTTGTGGTCGTACACATCGCTGAAACCTGCTTTGTCTTGAAATCCCTTCTTATGTCATTTCCCTAGCCAAGCCCCGTCCTCACAGCGATGACTACACAACCATGAGAAAGGTACCGCCGCCCAAACCGAAGCGCAGCCCCAACACTAAGCTGACAGGCTCATACGAGGAGATTAACGCCGTGGCACCCCAGCTCCACCAGCTGCGCCCTGCTGATGTAAAGATGGCCCTGCTTTCTCGTGGTGGGGGGTTTGGAGGATTTGGAGGCGTGATGCAGAGGGCAGCTTCTTTAGATGCTCCAAAAGGGGTGGCACTCAGCCTATACAAGGGCCAAGACGAAGAGGATGTATACATTGAGATGTTAGGGTCCCAGCCACGGACTCGGAGCCTCCAAGAACCCCCCGACAGCCCGGACCTGTTGGACTCAGAAGCTGTGTACGAGGAGATGAAGTATCTCCCACCTGAAGATGGTGGAAATCCTGTTCCTGCAATCACCAAGGCTGCCAGGCTGCAGGCTCTAACATTGGGCCTGATTGGATTGGGGTTGTCTCCTCCAAAGGGCGGGGAAAACAAGCAAATGCCAGCTAGCGCCACTGCTACTATGGAGGTTTCTCACACACAGAGCCTGCCTAACAGTGCTGCTGCCAAAGCGCAGCTTGGCAAAGATGGCAGCTGTGACATCCCTGCTCCGTTCCCCAACTTGCTGCCTCACCGTCCCCCTCTGCTGGTGTTCCCCCCTTCTCCTGTTACCTGTTCTCCTGCTTCAGACGAATCACCCCTCACCCCTTTGGAGGTAAAGAAGCTGCCAGTGTTTGAGACGAACCTGAACTACGCCACTGGTCCAGATAGCCCCCTGTCCCCACAGTTTTCACGCCAGAGGGCTGACTCTTCACCTAGTCTCACCGTCCTCATGCCGGAAAAGAAATCTACACCTCCGCTCACTCCTCCACCACCTCCTCCTCCCCCAAGCGCACCACCTCCTCCCTACAGACCGCCCTCACACTTCCCCTTCCCACCTGAGGCCAACTTCCTGGCTCTGACTCGTGCAGCATCTGTCACTGGGAGCTCTGATTCCCCCAAAATCTCCTCGCAAAGGGCAGGTGGGGAGCCAATGGGGAAGCCGCCTCCTTATTCGCCTGTGAAGATGTCGCGACCTGAGCCGCGGAGGGCACACTCGTGCTCATCGTCACCACTGTTGTTTAACCCAGCCAACGGGAGGCCCCTGACCAGCCCCCTAGAGGAGCTCAACACTTTGTTCAGCTCAGGACGCAGCTTGCTGAGGAAGTCAACACCTGGACGCAAAATGAGAGATGGAGGTCTGTTGATGTTTTTTTACGATGATGTACGACTAATAGCCAGATTTTTTTTGTGAATTCAATTATTTAAGATGTAACTTAAAAATCTTTTTACTGTCAGTTTTGTTTTGCCATTTTGTTAGTAAGAATAATCCCAAGGCTTTGCAGTAATAAGAAAGAAGTTGCTTGGGTTACGGCTCTCTCATACTTCATCTTGAGCTGAACATTCAACGGATGGACACCCCTCTCACTTCAGTGCACATCACACCTTTACCCAATCCCTTCTTGCATCCTCCGTTGTCTTTTACAAAATGATCATGGAGAGAGCGCCACACCTTCCTGCAGACCACCTCCTTCACGGACAACAAAGTTACAATTTCCATCCAGGAGTTTTTAGCCATTTGACATTCTGTGTTGTTACTTTGTGATTTATTGTACAAATGTACATGGTTCCTCACCAGGTTCCTTAAAATTATACATAACGCCTACAATTACTTAAAAAGAATAGTGAAAGCTGACTAGTGGCCACAAACTTCTGACCAATCGTACAACGCGCAACACAGAGCTCTGTGCTTCCTGTTGTCAGGAAGGGGAGGCAGATGCAATTTTTGTCACCAAACTAAGTTATTGACAGCTGGTTTCTACACTTCTGATGACGTATGGGAGAGCCTTAAGCTAACTCATGGGTCAGACTACATGCAGTGCCACTGACAAATGAACTAGTTTATACAAGCATTTATTCATTGCGCAACTTAAGAATTAAGATTGAAACTAATCCGATGGAAAAAGGGATACACACAGATAAAATTCTGTGGACAATTGTTTCCTCACCTTTGTCAGTCATTTAGGTATCCAACATGGCTTGCGCATCATTAGAGCCAAACTGTGCTATGCTTTTAATGATCAACTTCAGCTTAAAGAGCATTTTCACATCACACACCTGCTGAACTGTCTATTAGTGCCTCACTTGTGAAACTTGCCTTATTTATCATTTCATTCGTTCTCATCTGCTGATCAGACCACAAACGAAAATATCCCTCTATCACAATCTGGTAATAGGAACAGTGATATATAGCAGTATGAGGATGTTAAAAGATCTCAGCCATCTTAGAAGATATAAACCCATCTTATTCAACACCTCATCATGTGATTAGTCTAGCTGAGCCTACCATCATCTATTATCTATACCCACCTATAGTTGCAGGGTTGTGGAGGTGCAGGTGCCTATCTGTAGCGATCATTGAGTGAGAGGAAGGGTAAACCCTGAACAGGTCACCAGTCCATCGCAGGGGAACACAGAGACACACAGGACAAACAACCACGCACACACACACACACACACACACACGCACACACACACACACACACACAAACATACACGGAGGGAGTACATGCATTTCCTTGCAGTAAGACCGCAGGCAGAGATTTGAAGACAAATCTCAAGTCCATCATACTGTTCGGCTGGATTCCCAGGTACTTGTGTCTGGAGATGCTCTTGGCAGTGTTTAGCTGTAAAACATTGTGCCCATGCAAGTTCACACAGTCACAGGCTGTGTGCACATAACCTATGATAACATGGTAATAAAAGTTTCTGGGGGAAAAAAAGCCTCTCTTTTTGTGGTATTACAAGTCATATGTGAAGAGAGTAAACGGGAACGGGAAGTGGACTGTCCCTTCTGGGGTTGCTGACTGACATACAAAGCCAGACATGAGCTTACCTGCAGATTAGTTAGATCAGGTTTTGAATAGTATCAGGCTCTCTGACATCTACAATAGAAAAATCAATATTGTTATGTTAATGTTGCAATAGCCATCCTTGTTGGCAGACTTGCACAAGCCTATTTGTTACTATCTGCTTTGCCGTGCCCTTCGGCTTCCACGTTTGCTTTCTTGCATGCTGGCTTATGAGCAAGCTTGCATAGTCTCCTTTAGTGTCGCATAATAATCAGTTTGAGTTCTGGGTTATTGTGCAAGGCAGTTCAGTGGGCTGCATGCAGCGCACACAAAATTATAGAAAGTAGGGCAAACATTTAGTTGGTGCAGTGGAGGGTCACCAGGTCAGACTATTCAAACCCAAAAAGATATTGCTTTGGGATGATGCAAATATTCTATTTTGATGCAGTCTTAGCACAACTTTAGCCTATAAGAGAAGATAGAAATTCAGCTACCCGACTGTGTTTCCTCAGAGTTTATAAGTTGGGGCTTTGTTAATAATGTATGAGCAGTAGAATGATGAGGATTAGGCATCAAATATTTAACAGCTCACTCATGTTGTATTGAGGGGAGTGTGAATGCTCTGAAGCGGTGTACAGTACAACCTGGTCAAATATCTGGAGACGTAAAAAAAAAAATGCAGCAGAGTTGAAGGAGTAGCTGTCGGTGAAAATAAACCATCATCTTTCCATTGCCTTATGGAGGAGCTGCTCGGTTTGCGTAGTAAGCTATTGCGTCATGCTTCTATAACTGTGAAAAGTACATCGAGCTGGATGCTGAGAACCTTATAAGACACTGTATGTGAGCGAGTGAATGATGACGCATTTGCCCCACATCACATCTTGTACTTGAGTCTTCATCAGCACCTGGACCGGAGCAGGAAAAAGCACCGGCATCATGGAAAGTGGTGTGTGTGACAGTGGGGTGGGCAGCGGGGTATTTTGAGCAGGCAGAGCACAGCGGGCCGCCTCAGATCTGAGTGCACAGGGATGCCTACGGGTTTAATGGGACAAGCCACTTCCGTTCCCTCTTGGCAGTCAAATGGCTGAATGTGATACTCAGCTCTAGGGAGCGGGCAGAGGTTATAGTTTCTATCTCTGACATCTCTGTGAAGAACAGCTGACTCTCCCCCTGCTGGACCCCCTCACCCCCCCGTCCTCACCCCGATGGTATGAGAAAACCACAGGAATACTAAGGAAAGGCGGCAGGTGGTCTTGGGATTTTTCCACAAGTATGTGTCATAAAAAATGCCATACTTCAAACAAATGAAGAGGATTAGCATCCAGTTTTACTTTACCACATTCCCCGGAGTCAAACTTGGAATTGAAGTGATCGTTTCTCCTTCTTGGACACAATTTTTAACTCTGGAAGCGAATATGTTATATTAGAGTTTGTCAAGCGTATGTTTAGGTGTCATGTGACTGGGTGGGTGTGGGTGAGCTGAGAGACAAGAGGTAGACATTCTTGGTGCGAGTCAACAGCTGATTATCTACTAACACATGCAGCCAGAGTTACTTATGCAGTTTTTGTATGACCCTTGAAGAGCTGCAGAGGCTTTTGGAAACGCATCTCAACCAATAGAAACTTTTCACAAAGTAAAATCAAATTCAAAAAGCAACATTTAAAATGCAAAAGTATGAAATTGCATTTTCATGTTACAAATAATTTAACATTTTTTTTTCTCAACTGGAAATAAACAGTGAATATTATTGCACCAATTCACAAATATTCTCCCTTCTTGCAAAAGCACTTGAAAGGTCCTAAAATAAAAGAAACTAGCAGTTTTAACTAAAATTCATTTTCATACAAAAAAAATAACTAAAAATTGGAGTAAAAAGTAGCAACCTGGACTATCATGCTTATTTCAGAGGTATTAAAAAAAAGTCTAGATCCTGGATGATCCAGAGAGGTTTTGCAAAAATGCATAATCAAATATTTCTCTCTCTGTGTCTCAACCTTGTAAAATATTTTATGAGAAGAATAAATTTATTTTCTAATACCATTGGAAGGCAGCATGATGCAGCAAGGATGCTAACAATTGAAGCTTTCTGAGTTTGTCATGGGCTGCTAATTAAAAGTTCCTCAACTCTCGCATCAAATGGAGATTAAAATATGAACCACAAAATGTTTCCAGGAATGTTTATAATTTGGGAAAAACTGTTTTTCTGTAACATTGCATTTTTCCCCCTCTGTTAGATTTGTCTTAATTTTTTTGATAGAATAAGAATGTAATTTATCTTAAGGCCTTTTTAGACATTACCAGGAAAGGTATTAAGTTTAGAGGCCTTTTTACAAATGTTGAAATCCCACTGATTTTTGTCGGAATAAGTGTGACTTCTGCATATATTGTGTTTTTCTCTGCTTGTTCTGTTTCCAGGATTCAATTCTAACATCAATCTGCCGGGGAGGGAAGAAAGTGGCTCTGCGCCGACCTCACCATCCCTGCAGCTGCAAGACAAGAACGCCAACAACCACTCTCTCCATCCCCCAAGCCCTGTCCCTGTGGAGAATGGCAACCAGATATCTAATGGTAACACCACAAGGCTTTGCATTTTACCCTTTGCCTTCCTGACAAATGATCTCTTGAAATCATGATCTGCTATACTGTCTAGGTCAGTCAAGGTTTAGGGAGTTCCCCATTTCCTCTTTCATAAGTTTACATATGACAGCCAAAAGCAGGTTGCTTTGATCTTCATTGAGAAAAATCAAGTAATTAGCAAAGTCCAGCCTTAGGGTCCAAAAAACTAAATAAAAAGCAAAAAATCAAACATTTTGACTTTTTGTTATGCTGTAACTTAAGGTTAACTTAGCTGATAATGGACCTGTCTGCACAATATGTTTACTTAGCTTTTTGAACTGTTCAAAAAGTGAACAAAAAAAATTCTGTTTTGATATTTTAAATATCTGAGATTTATTTGCTGCAGTTTTATTTATTATTTCTCTGTAGTTTTTATTGTTACTGTGTTGGTTTTCTTCAAAAAGAATATGACCAAATTACTCAAGATACCTACCTGAAGAAAACTTGCATATTAATCATTAAAACTATTGATAAATAATAAATAAAACTGCAGAAATAAAACTTATTTAAAAGTTATTTAAAATACAAACAAATGTTTTTTCTTGCTTCACTTTTTGAACAGTTCCAAAAACTATATTCGTATATGTTGTGCAGATTCATTACACAAAGTGATGAATTTTGATCTTATATGTAATAAAAACTCAAAATTCACTTTCTTGGAATATTAACAAATTGAATAAGGATAATTATTAAGTTTCTTAACACATAAATGTCAGACTGTTGCTACTGAGGCAATCAGTCTGTGTCTCTGCTGAGGTGTTATGAAAGACCAGCTTTCTTCAGAAGCAACTTCAGCCTTGCTTAGCTGCTGGTCTTGATATTACTCCACAGAGTCTCTGCTGGGTTTAGGTCAGGTCAGTTTGTTGACCAAATCCAGCTTAGACTTCGTTTTTTTAAAGATTTTATGCAATATTTAAAAAATTTGAAAAACTTTAAATTTTCATTCATCAACACTTACCAAAGATAAACTCTTGAAATACTTCACTCCTTGTGTTTTGGACTCTATAGAATAACTGAGTTTTTTTTTTTTTTTTTACTAAATTGCTGAATAAAAAGACCTTTTCGGCTACTATCTAATTATTGAGATGCACAGTGAAAATAATGCCACTAGAATATTTTAGAGCTGGATTTGACCTCTGACTAGGTGTTTGCTGTTTGTCTAATATTCAGGATCACTGGAGGATGAGAGTCACAGCAAGTCGAACTCCAGCACCACCTCCCTGCACAGACATTTGGACAGCCATCATACTCAGGTAATCACACATCACAAAGCAATTCCCTTCTAATATTTTATAGCCCAAAAAATGGTGAATTGTTTGGTTAATACAGTCATTTTCCTTTCCGCTTTAGGTTCTGTGTAATTTTTTTACATTTTTTTTTTTATTTCAGCCTATTAGCTCCAGACGCTGCCTCACTTTTGCAGACTTTGTGAAACCTTGACCTTCATTTTGAGATCAGTTTGCATACGGCCGGTTACAGGCACACAAACATTTACTCAGACACTCACAGTGGCACACACTGACAGTTAGAGCACAACCCAAGTAATGATAGATGTTATTGTGTTTGGGTTTGTTGACTAAGCGAAGGGAAAAAGTCGCCTCCTTGGAACATCATGTACCTCTCCTGACATGCGAGCTTCTTCAGATACTACAGGCAGGTGTACTGTTACAGGATTAAATTCACTGTCCTCTCCACTCGAACCCTAACTCGCACACATCCAAGTGGAAAAACGGAGGTACAACTAAGCAGTGCTGTAATTATCAGCAAGCCTAAAGCAGTGGGAAATCAAACTCGTGTGAAATACAGATTCAAGCTTTCATAGTGATTATCATGTGCTGTAATTTCACCCCTGGCAAGAACACCCAGTAACAACCCCCCTTTTTTTTTTCTCCAAAGATGACATTCAACTTTTCGTTATAGATCCGGGTTGTCATCTTTTAAAGTCCTGTGGTTTACTGAAAAAAATGAAACCAAACGACAGCATTCTCAGAATGTGACTCATTTAACATTTAATGGTAGATTGATTCTTTGAATTTTCCCATGTAGAACATTGGAGATAAACTCTTACTAGCTCATGCCTGAAATAGAGGATAGAAGTGTCAGTGATAAGTGTGTATTGGTGAGGTTCACATCATAAATGTTTAGAGACAGCCAGCTCTATTAACATATGTAAAAGTCCTCCATGTTTTACACTGCAGACGGGTTTAGGGTTCTTACTCTCTCTGAACAACGTGCATCTTTTTTTCCATCCTGATCTCAAGATACAGTAATAATCTACATCTAAATTACTTTTGGATTTTTTTTTTTTTTTTTTTGCAATTTCAAATAATGAAATTGAGTTTTACACACGTTCACTTTTATGAGGTAAACCTCTCTAGCTTTGTGTTGGACCGTTGTTAGCAGTCAGGATGACCTTAACTCTCCTGTCTGAGATTTCTGTGCATATAGACATATGTTGCTAAATCTGTTCCAAGTCGAGACGGATCACTGTTTTCAGCTGAAATCCAGACTCCTCAGATAAGGCGGCATTTTTCAACTTGTCATCGTCAGACTTTGGTGAGCTGAGGTGAATTGTAGCCACTGCTTCCTGTTCTTACCTTATGGTGTTACACATACTACCTCAGATAAAAATATAGATGCCTTTGTATTATCTTAGGCTATTCTCAGTAACTGTAAGAGACGAGTGAACAAGAAAATCAATTTCTGAAATACTTAGACAAGTACCATGACACTTATAAAGTTGCTTTTTATCTCCTTTCTTCCTCTTTGAACTTCCGCAATTTATCTCAACCATATATGAGTCAGCTTTATTAATCAAATTTGAGCACATAAACAGATATTTTAACTTTTTAAAGTTAGAAAAGTAAAGTGATTGACAGAGCAAAGTCCCTCCTCCTGGCTCTGATTGGTTGTATTTCTCTAGGCGGCAATAGAAGATCAGGGAGAAGGCAAAGAAGTTTTTTTTTTTTTTTTTTCACTAATTATCTCTCTCACGTTCTACTCTTACGTCATAGTGACAGTTTTAGAAAATATGTAAAAAATTAAGGTGCTAATATATTGCATGCCGAATAATATCCAGACTTTCACACAAAGTTTTCTCTCAGAAAAAAAACTAGAAGAACTTTAATAGCAGGTTGGATTAGCGAGTGATTTTCAGCTAAGCTTAAAGCAAAAGAATAAGCAAAGGACACAGTGTACCATTTTGAGACAAGCTCACAGGATTCACCTTTCATAGATAAAACTCCACAAAAGGTGTGAAAGGACTCTGTGTTCCTTCTTTAAATCCTGCGACTGAAGAAACACTTTTCCCCTCCACTTCCAGCTGACCTGTGCGTGAACGCAGGTACAACGCTGATGCGCCAGCTTTCCTAATCACAGTGTTTCTAGACGTCTGCAGCGCCTTCCGAGTACGGAGAAGACTTTCTTTCTCTGCAATTCTAACATTTTTGCTCTTTTATCCTTCATGTATTTTCCAGAGGGGGCATCTCAACTTTTCTCCATTTGGTGCAGGGGCTGCCCTCTAAAACAAAGAGGGTGGTCAGGGTGGGCTCACCGGAAACACTTCCCATAAATAGGGATGTGGTGAGTGTGTCACGGCCGTGCTGATCTCAAGCCTGACGGCAACAGCAGTGTTTTTCATAGAAATTCTGTAAAAGCATAATACTTCCTCAGAACATTGGCAGAAAATGATTAATAGTCTGATTATTTATGGAGCCTGAGGCTTTTATAAGCAACCAAAGCCAAGGGAAGAAGATCATAATGTTCTGATCAACATGTACATAAAATCAGGAAGCCAAAATTGTGAAAAGCACTGCTTTTGCATAACTTCATCAACAGTTCATCTGCTCCCTTTTTTATTGTTTGTAGAGAAACCTCTTATTGCCATCTTTTATATCTGAAAAGAAAACATAGGCTAGCTGGGCATTCCTCATTCCTAGATCTTCAATGACACTTACTGGTGCTCCCAGTAATCCCAGTTCAGTGATAAATTTAATTCAGAAAAATCAAAAAAACTCAAAATGCAATTCCCATTAATCAGCAGGTGATTAAGCTGACAGTCAAAACTCAACTGTGAAAATTGTCACTGAGGAAAAAACACTTGTATGCTGAAAATGTTATTTGCTATTTTGCACCGTGGAAGTTTTTGGTCATTTTATAAACAATATTTTTGGGCACATAGCGAGTTTTTTTGCCACAATTTTTACCCCCCATGGGGGCATTTTGCCAGGAGATATCTGGGAGAACGAAGGTATTACAACAAAGTTACTCTGTTTTATTCTTAGGTGCTCTTAACTTCTATCTGTTTTAGAAGATGCTGATTTTGGAAGCGTTGGGGGGGTTTGGAAAAAAAAATCTAGAAAATTAGGCTGAAGTTAAGGTTGGCATTTACAGTTTGTAACACTAAACATTAGTTTCTGTTTACTAGCAGGAGGGTAAGAAGAAATATTTCGAATGGTATTTACTGTAGCTCTGGAAGATAAATTATAATTGGCAAGAATTTGTATCAGCAGAACAAAACAAAAACCTCTGATCAGTCTTTGAGTTTAGTTCTTATTCACCTGGTCAAAATTCTCTGCTGCTTAATGTAACTTGATTTGTCTATTAAATCCGTTACCAGACTATTTTCCCTGATTTATTACTCTGGTGATTCTTGTTGTTAAAAGTTGGACTATATTCATTCATGTCTAATGTTTGTAAAACCAAACACACACTTGTGTTTGTCCTGTCTTCTTCCATGCTCTGCTCATCACTGCAGACATGTTGCAAATACTGTGAGGAAAAGATAAGAGAAAATACATTTCTGATGGCTTTTTGGATCAGTTTCAGCGTCATTAATTTCTTCATTAAGTTCATTCTGTGAATCTTTTTTTTTTTTTTTTTTTTTCTTTTAGCTTCGTTCCAAACTGTGTTGGCGTAGGACTTTCATAACTAATAAGAAGAAAGGATGCCGGAAGATAAAGGGGGCAAGCTGATTAGGAATGAATAGACTGGTTTGTGTTTTTCCAAGAGCGGTCAAGGCTAATTATACAGCAAATTGACAGACGGCTGTGTGACTGAAGACGACAAGGATTGATAGTTTTGTTTATCCCCTCAGACAATGCCGCGGGAACGGCAATGACATTTAAAGTAGGAGTCTTCACACGTTTCCTTCTCAGAATTATACAGCACAACACATTCCCATTTCTGAAACGTATGAGAAGGACAAACAGTACGATACTTTGTGGAACTGAAGCCGCTGGTAAAAAAGATATTTCCAAGAAAAATAAAATAAAAAAGCTCACACACAGAAATGATTGCTGACTTCTGATATTGTTGCCTCTTTCATCTTTAAAAGCACAGTCTGTTCTGATATTAACCAGATCGGGACAAATGCACCTTCAAAAAGTATAAGGTTCATTTTAGACCATCGTATTTTTTTTTTTCTTTTTCTACTTTCTTTACAAATGAGGTATAACCAAAGTCACACTTGGGGTTGGAATATTACATCTTCTTAGTATTTATATGCTTTCCTAAGAAAAAAACTAGTATACAGAATCACCATCTGGCTACACAGTTGCTGACCTGTCTTCAATTATAACCTAAGACTTTTTTTTTTTTAAATGACTTGGAATATTTCATTATCAAAAAACACAATGGATCCAAGGAAATCCCAATAATAGATGAATGCATAACCATTTTTGCTAAATATTTTTAATTTCACAGTTGAGTTCCAACATCAAGACGTCACCTGTTCTGGTTATTTTTGTTTTAAGTCAGTCTTGTTTACCCATCAGGACTGGGGGAAGGAACAGAGGTGTTTTCAAGCTTTACCTGACCCAAACTTGTGTATGTAGTGCACAGAATCTTCATAATATTCTGTTTTTTAAAAGTTATTTTAAGCACTATTACTATAAAACTTTTTTTATGTTGTAAATGCTATATCCACGTCGTATCATGTTCATAGTTCCATTTCGCAGATTACCTCTTAAATGTGCAGCGTTCTCAGTCAGAAAGGTCACAAACTGCGAATCATTGAACATTTCCAGTAGTTTCTGAGCCTTGTTGCATTCGGTCTGTTTGTGTTTGCGTGAGTCCGCGTGCAGCCATGCATTGCAGAAGGACTTGGTGTTCCCTCTTGTCTACTGTTCCGGTAGCTGGTGTTCCTGCTTGGCACCACAGCACTGAATAGCCTAGGAGAGACGTGTAAATTATGGATTAGATTCTCGTCTGCCAGTGCAGACGGTCAATCTGAGGGTTTAATCTCATATGGATATCTGAAACGTAATGCTCACGTACGTCACACTGCTGCTTGTGTGTGATTGCTGTGACAAAGTGACATGTTTTGGAAAATATTACAGTGAAAATATTTAAATTTTGGGTTGAAAGAATAACTTTTCTTTGAAGCATTTTCTTTTCCTCGGGTAAATACAAAATATATTCACAAGTTGACACAATTATAGATGAATAAATTTAGATTATGGACTCATTGGGCATTCGGTCACCTCCACTCTCAACTGTTGAGAGTGAAACAAGAGACTTAAACAGATGGAATAAAGAAAGAGCAAACCCTTAGCTTAGGCCGACTGCTGGGTCGCATCACGGATGTCAGCGGGAATAAATAAGAGTAATTTAGCTTTTTTGAGAATCAATAATAATTTAGTTGCAGCAAAGTGAATGGATTTTCGTAGTAGGTTTGTAGAAATGTTTAATGTTTATAGGCTTTGGCAAATTGGATTGTTTTTATTGTTTTTTTTTTTGTTGTTGTTTGTTTTTTTTTCCAGATCACAAGCTGTGTTTTAAAGACTCTGTGATCAGTGAAGAATAGTCTTGACCTGATAATCAGTAAAAAAAAAAAAAAAAAAAAAACAAAATTTTTTAAAAAGCTGATCGCCACATAATTCATCTGTTGAATTATAACCGAGCATGGACATTTCTTTTTCATGTTTTCTTGGTTTGGATCATCAACGAAAAACTGAGAATCCTTTTTAATTTTACCTAAGCAATTGACTTGCACATCAGTAGCGACGTGCTCTTGTTCAAGTGGTTGAATGTGTTTCTATGTGTGCACATTTTGATTTACGGCCTGAGTAATTGTGAGAATAGTCCGAGACTAGAACTTGTATTTTTTTTTTAATCCAGCTGCGTTGAAGTAAAAACCTGAACTTTTTCTTCACATCTCTCATTAATCACACATTTGCTTCTTCATCTCATCCAGTCGAGTAAAATACGCTCTTCCTCTCTAACCCAAATCAACCTTCCTCCTTCTTCTCTAGTTGCTCCAGCGCCTACATCTGACCAACAGAGACGAGAGCGCCACCCTCAGGGAGCTTCTCCGCTGGCGGCAGGTGCAGTGTGAGGGGCGGAACAGTCACAAGCAGCGGCCGCCTCAGTCCCCACCCCTGCCCCCCACACTGCTCTGGACCAAAAGGAAGGCCTCTCCTTGAGCTGCGGTGTCTGAAGTCGCGTCTTCAAATCCTTTCGTCAAAGATAAACTCTTTGTTTGTTTGTTTTGTAAATTTGATCTGGGCCACCAACCTCATTGCCCGTGGGCTACGCTGATGAACCGAGGCCGAAGGCTGCAGAGCCTCGCCCCCCGGGCTGGGGCTTCGGCTTCTCCTGTATTTGCACTGACTGTGGAAGACGCTCTACCTGATGTGACATAAACTCAGTGTGCACAGTGTGTGTGAATGCATAAACAGCTGTTCCTGTGGAAGTAGGTTTTATTATATGATCAAATACTTTATGTATAAAAAAAATAAGCAGACATATAAGAGATTAAATTATTATAACACGCCTATTTATTTTCACCAAAAGGATGATGTCCATTTATTGGAGGCTGCACCCGAGAGCAAATCAGCAGCATATATCTGTGGTGGTCAGATGCCGAATGAGCATCTTACCTCTCCGATAGATAGTCTTGCATTACTGCTGCACACAAAACAAGTTTCCTCCCCGCAACATGGTGCTGATGATACTGTTGAGTTCCTACATGTTCACACTGGGGTTCTTGCGTGCGGACTTGTGAAGTTTACAAGCAAACCCAACGCCTTTAGGAACTTCCAGGTTTTTAACATCCGTGCAGCTGGCTTCGACGTGCTCGGCTCCTAAGTGCTTCTGGTAGCTATGGCAACAAGCTACCAAGGGGTCAGGCTAACCTCAACATTATCCCAAGGTGTACTTCTCGTCCTCGTTATTGACCAGCCTTGAATAAAAGTCCTGTGGCCAAATTCCAAACCACTGCACTTACCATGAAAAGGGAATCTACCACGTTGTTCAAGATGCGCATGTTTCAGCAGACGGGTGTGTCGTTCATGTTGTGAACGCGCGACTCTGTGCCAAAGTGATTCAAGTGATAATACGATTGAAGTATTGTTGTTACGTATGATGCATACTGTAAGCTCTTTAATTATTTGATGTACAGGCTGGTTTAAAAGAGCAAGTAAGTTTTATTGACAATGCGGACCGAGGAAAAGCATCGTAAATAAGAGAAGAAAAACAAAAACATGCTAAACTCTCATTGTGTGATCACATAAGCATTGTTAGGTGAGAGCATATGAGGCCAGATGTTTCTTTGGTTGAGTCAGACACATTAAGTCCCACAGAAATAATGACAACCATTTATCCAACTTTTGCTCAAATCTTCAAACGAGTTATATTCTTTGACCTCTTAGTTTATAAAAGCATCTTCTTTAAATTCTGGACTTGTTCATTAAAGAATAGCAGTTGTCCTGCAGATCAGAGATGCTGCTTCATCTACAAAATTAGTTTGATGAAGAGAAGAGACTTTCAAATTATGCGGGGTTTTTTTCCTAGTTTTACCCACAACAGACCTTGAAAGGCTGAATGTCATTAATTCTAGGCTTCAAATTATTTATTTGCACTCTTCTTTTTCCACGGCAGCCTGACTATACAGTATACAACCCCAATTATTCTTAGATACATACCTGTGCTTTTATATACTTTTTTTTAACTTGCTCATTAGTTATGTATTAAGAAAAAAAATATATAGTTGGGCTTCTGAGTTTGCGTTGCTGTTCTGAGCCTCTAATGTTTCAAGCTCCTAACGATGCCTGTGTCGACATCCAAGCGGGTTCGTGTGTTCGGTGTCGTGTAGGAGAGCTCACACGCAGATCAACTGGACTCCTGTACAGATTCTTCCACTGTGTGCTCGTCCTCCACTCACCTCTCACCCCAGAGTCCTTTCCATCATCTCCTCTTTCCCCCGTTTGACCCCAAACCACAGACCTTCTCTCCAGCTCGACCTGCTGCCCTCCTTCCTCTAACGGACGGATGAAACTGGCTTTACGGGTGTTTCCATAGTAACGTCAGTGTAAATAGCGACTGGTGTTTGAAGTCCTTTGCTTTCATCATCCCAGAAGAGCATAGAGACTGAAATAAAAGACAAAAGACATCTATGAGGTGTAAAAAGTCAGTTCATTATAAGGATTCTGAGTTTGAAGAATGTGTTGTTTTTTTTTGGGTGGGGGTTTGATGCAATGACTGAAAAACTGGAAGAGATTTATTTAAAAAAATGTGAATATCTTCTTTTTTTTTTTTACAATGACTTGTCTGTTACTGTGGAATTATTTTACGTATTTATTATCCACCTCCAGATCCTGTTATGTTTTTGTTTTGGTATTTTTTCCTGATGCAAGCCGGGAAGATCGACTTAAATATGCGTACAGTTGTTTACTGCACAATGTTTATGTGGTGTTTTGGTTGATCTCTGCATCAGGTGTGTCTCGGCAAGCCGTTTGATCTTGGGAGATTGTCCTAAATGGTTAATGATGCTAGGTATCAATAGCTCTAATGGATTTCTCTTTGCCACTTATCACCCACAATGTGTCTGATTGATTTAGCCTTAGAAATTAGCAGCACAAAGGTGCAAGAGGACTTCGGAATCACCACCACCAGAGTCTTTGTTGTGTTTTTGTTTTTTTTTGTTTTTTGACTGAATGTCTAAATGCAAACATCTATTCTTCGAGCATCACTGATATTCTTTGTAGCTTCGAATTGTGAATTATTACTGGAATATGCTCTTGCTTCTAAAAAAAAAAAAGAATATACTTGACTGCTTAATGTGAACCATGTCTTCGTTTGGAGTTCATTTCTAAAGTGAGGTAACGATGCAAAAGGACAGATTTACTCCGTCACGAACACCTTTTGAGCTGCAGAACTACAAACATTATCAAGGAGCAAATCTGATGCAAGCATAATAAGCTGGTGAACTCTGTTGATGCCCTCTGAAGGGCAAAACCTACCATTCATCATGAACAGCGTTCGGGTTTACTGTGTGATTTTTGTGCATACCCTTAAACCATGAAATAAGGCTTTTACCTTGCATGATCAATATGTTTGGACTTTCCATAACATGCACATGTTTGGGGTGGGGGGGGGGGGATGGAAATTTTTTTATTTGGAAGATTTGTTTTTCACCACACTGTGAACCCTTCGTCTACCCCAAACACTAATTGTCCACATTAAAGTCCACAATATGCATAACTCATGGCAGGCCGATTACTGCCACCCTTCTCTGTTCGTCAGGAATCTATAAAATCGTCTCTTCAGAGATCAGCTTTCTGGTGCTACAGTCAGTGTTAAATGGCCATTCTGTTCATGTTTTTCTATTATTTCTGCACCTAAATATGGGGTTTGTCACTGCCTTTCATAATTTTGTCATGTTTTTTTTTTTTCTTTTTTATTGTGATCCTTCTTTTGTACCTGACATACAATATATTTTCATTTGCATATGTATGTGTTTGTGGAAAAAACAAAAAGATTGTGGTATTTCATAAATATTATCCCAATGTTTTATAATTCTGTCTCTGTACAGCAATAAAGCACAATTGTGTCGATGTCAGTTTCTCTGTTTGTGCAAAGAAAAGAAATCAAGAAGGTTACACAAAGTTCAGTCTAAAATTTATTTAGACTTATTTAGACATTTGTCATGTTGCTCAAAACAATAAATACATAATGGTGTGTTTGGATGAAAATTATACATTATCTTTTTATTTGTATTCAGTTTTGCCACAGATTACTCCATATGAGCTTGAACTGAGCTTTGATTGGTTATTTTAACGCATGATGATGCCACTACCATGACAACGTGTTCATGGGGGGGAACTGTGAGCAAATTGGAGATTTGTAGAAACCCCGTAGTTGTGTTTGTGTATGTTTGCGTGTGGCATACAAAAAAAACTTTCCGTCTCATCAGTTGCATTACAGATTGACATGACTTGTCGAAATCAGCTGTCGTTCCCTGAGGCGTGTCACGTATCACCTATGACACCTTTGGCGACGACAGAAACCTGCTAACGAAACATGTCAGGCATGTCTTTATCGACAAAAAGTCTAATACGCAAAACAACCTAAAGAATATGTAGCCCATAGACGCAATAAACTTCATTGGAATTGACGTTCTCGGTTTTATTTTTAAAATATTTTGAAACCATTTATTTCTATCTACTTCAGAATTATGCACTACCTTGTGTTTCATAAAATCTCAGTTTATTAAATCCGTCCCCAATAGTTTTGTCTATTTAGCCATGTGTGCATGTTTTTGGATGCATAATGTTTTATGGTTATGAAATAATTAAATCATTGCTCTTTAGCTGCCGTTTTCCCTACAAAAAAATAAAAAATGAGAAAACAATTGATATTAATCTTTTCTCTTGACAGAGGTCTTGTTTGTAGCTCTAAAACGTCCCACACATCCCTTCTGGTTTTGGGACTGCATGTTTTGAGCTGAGATTTTTGACGTGGTAACCTTTCTTGCCATTTATGATCTTTAAAATTACAAACGCACAGCAGGAAATGTTGAATTAAATCATTTTGTCTTTCTGTTAGTACATCAGCTTCCACTGTGACCTCCTTAGGGTCCTTTCATCTTTCTTTTTCTCATATCTCGTCTGTAGATTTTGATGCTTGTAACACAGAGAAGGTTTTTTTGATTGTTAAAGACAAAACCTATGAAAGAAAACTCAAAGACACCACACAGCTGCTATGAAGGTTTGGAAAATCGATGGAAAGGTGTGTGAGGACCAATTTCTTTTCGTAAAATATACAAAAAAAAAAACAGTTTTTTCACAAATAATACAGTGGAAGAAAAATACCTGCCTCCTTCGTATGTATTCTGTCCATCCATCCATCCATTTTCTGAACACCCTTGTCCCTCAGTGGGGTTGGGAGGGGTGCTGGTGCCTATCTCCAGCTAACGTTCCGGGCGAGAGGCGGGGTACATCCTGGACAAGTCGCCAGTCTGTGTATGTATTCTCTATTTCTGTCAAACATTTTTCATGTGTCATGAACAACTATGACGTAGTAAACAGTGTATCCTTTAACATGAAGAAGAGTTAATGAAAACATATTAAGTATAAATTAATGAAAGGATCGCCTCCATAAACTAAGTTAGGTCACTAAAATCATCAGTACTCTCACAGTGAACACAGCTGCTTTCTCTCTATGCGTGAACGTTCAGCCGAAAACACTGTACGATACTGGAAAGCAGGGAGCCTAAATCTGTACACCAAAAAATAATTATTAAAGATTCGTACAGTCATTTTCTCACACACTTCTCTGTGTACTTCCTTTCAAAGTCTTTCGTTGTGGAACACACGTGTGAAAACAAGCACATCTTGTCTAAGTGAAGTGACATTTCCCAGGATGATGAGCGACTGCACCTCGGGGCATCACGTACGCCACGGTGGTTTCTGTTCAAAATCAGGTCAAGGCAAGTGCGTCTTAGCCAACTAATGGCTTTAAAGCGAAATAAATTTGCCGCTGTAATTTATTAGAATGCCTCTTCGAGCAGCAGTGGGTGGAACGCGGTGTCTCGCAGTGTGGGAGCCTGTGTTTGAAGTTTGTGTCAGTGTTGCGCCACTGTAAACATCTGCTGCTTCAGGGCACTGAGTCATGCACTGCTGGGTGTGTGCAGTGCGTTCTTTAAAAAACAACAACAAAAAAAACAAAACAAAAAAACATTCAGCAGCTTTGATCTGCCAGCACTTTGATCTGCCACTGGAATTTTTGAGCATTAATATAATTTAAGCTATTTAATCAATGACAGGAGATTAGTAAGGAGTCTGAACAGGACACAGGTCGAGCAGATTGTTTCATTTAGGAGGCGGTGTCATGTGGAGTTGTGGTTATTTCAGCAAATAATCAAGAACACTGTAACACCTGCACCGCCTTGATATACAGACAGAGCTACAGCAGAGCAGTTTGGTTCAAAGCATATTTGTCTGTCAGAATGGCCCAGTCAAAGTCCAAAACTGAATCTGTACCAAATCTGGAATATTGCTGTGCACAGGCACTCAGCATCCAGCTAGACTGAACTTGAGCCATTTTTCAAAAATGAATGGGGGAAAAAAAAAAATTAAAATCTGTCTCTAGATGTGCAAAAATCCTGAAAGCCTTGAAGCTTTGAATCTGTACAAAAATATTTAGCATCATTTCCCAATGAGTCACAAGAAGGCACGCCAACAATGGTTGCAAAACTCTGCGGCTTTTCAGATTAAATAAATGAAGCTTTTACGATTTGCACTGTAAATCGTAAAACATATATTTATTTTTGTATATATATATATATATATATATATATATATATATATATATATATATATATATATATATATATATATATAGTCATCACAAGCTTTAAAGGTTTTCTGCAGCTGCGAAAAACGAGTTTGTCCAAAGTTATTATGTTGTACATGTGAATGAAGGCAAACAGCATTTTTCAGAGGTTTTAGATCAATTAGGTTCACGTTAATTGATGTGGTTGATCAGAGTGTGATTTTAAATTACACCCTGAGCAGAAATCCAGTATAATTACCACAATCACTGAGGTAATGGTCCCTCCCTTCCCTTATCTGCCTTTTTTTTTGTTTGTGATTTAATTTTCATTATGTGGATTCTGTAATTACACATGTATTTATGCACGTGAGCTTGACACATCTCTATGTATGCAAATTTCCCACTATAGAGTTGCTTTTTGTAAACAGGGTCTCCATGTTCTCCATTTTCTAATAGATGAATAAAAATTTTAAAATATTCTGCTTTGTTCTGCTATACAGCAATTTATAGAACAGTAATGGTGAAACATAAACAACTCTTCTCTTTAAAAGTGAGGCTGTTTTAGCTTTAAAACTATGAAATACTTGTCAGAATCCCAACTGGTTTCCAACAATAAAATACTTTAAATAGCCTGCTGTAGCACATTGACTGTTTTCCTTTAGCTTTTTATGCTTTCAGCTCTAGATTTGAAGCTCTAGATTTGAAGCTCTAGATTTGAAGCTCTAGATTCATGCATAAATCCACAGCAGCTACATTGAGATTTAATAAGGATTAGATTCCTGTTGTGTTTTTCATCTGACTTCCTTGTGCTTAATGTTTATTGATATGTTTTCTGAAATGTTTAAGAACTATTTTCTAACATTTAGATACCCTAGTTAGTGTAATGAGATTAGATAATTGCATTAGGTCGTTAGGAGCTCATTTTTCCATTTGCTTTGTTTTTCTCATATTTTATTTTAATGTTGTCATGGGAGGAAAAACTAGCAAATTTTTCTTTCATTTCATTGTTTCTCTATTTCTCTGCAGAATAATCCATGTTGATTCATCCCACATGGCTGAAATGTCAACACGACCATTTCATAATTTCTTCGGGGTTTAAAAGATCCACCATTAGAGGAATAATGCTAAAGAGCGATAAAAGGTCATGTGGAATGAAGGACCAGCTGAGGATGCACAAGTAAGCCCTGAATCAAACACGGATGATATTCCTGTCATCTGTTTACATTTTCCTTAGGTTATTTATTTTTCCTGAACCACCAAAAATCACCTCTCTCTCTGGGACAATACTGTCTGTTATTAAAAATGTTTATACCGTGTAAGTGTAGCAGAAACTCTGTGGTAGACGTTAAACTGTCCACAAAAAAAACACAGTTCTGTTTGTTGGGTTTTACGGTTTCTGTCCAGTAAAGTGAGATTGCGCTCATCTTCAGCAACTGTGCAAAATGTTCCATTTTCCTTGAGTCGCATTTGTTTTTTTGTGTTCGTTTGTTTTCTTTGATTGAAATAGTGGCTTGGTTCCATTTTCGCCAACTAATTGACAGCTGAAAATCCTGATGAGAGGAGAATTTGTAATGTGGTCTGTTCTCTAAAGTGATTTGTTTCAAACTGGTATTTTATGGTATTTTAATTTGCCGGATGTTTGCTGTGGCTTCAGCAAACTGAATTGTTAGAAGCTGCTGATTTTGCAGTTTGATTAGTTTTTTTTTTTTTTAATTTCACATGAGTGATTAAGTTTGATTATTTATTTATTTTTTACTTCTACTTGTGAAAAACACATTGAACCATAGTGCTACTCTTACTTTAATACACTTTTTTTTTCTTGCTACTCTCCCTAACTCTGAAAGTAAGTCATCCAAGGTTTAAATAAACTACGACTCCAGAGAATATTTACATCAACCTTTCAATCGCTTTTTCCTGGGAGGAACCATGTTGTTGTTCTTCCCAAGAAATGCTGACCTGCCAGGAGGTGAGAAAGTGTGTGTGTGCGTGTGTGTGTGAGAAAGAGCAAGTGCTGAAGAGGGGGGAACTGCTGTCTGTGGCTTACACAATGAAAAGGAAGAGGCAAAGTATTGATCACATGTGCTTGTTTTGTTTCTGAGGCCGCCGGTCCAGAGGGAGTCACACATGGTCCTGTTTGTCCACGAATCCATGTGCTTGTGTTTGAGCAGAAAAAAATGATTGAGAGCGAATATTTGAAGACTGAGAGAGACCCTGTGTGCGAGGCACATAAGGAGATCGTAAAACACACGTGTAAACAGGATTTCCACCGCTATTGATTCCCTCAGCACCGGTTGGAGGGGTTGGTTGGTTTGTGTTGACCTGCAAAGAGCTGAGGGGACTGGCTTGCTCCAGACTGATCAATGCAGAGAGAAAAAGACACATCTGAATGGCTGTTCCCTTCACGGATTTTAGAGGCATTTTAATATAAGAGCAGGAGCAACAAGCTGCTAAAGGAGCAATAATGTCCGTCATGACAGTCACCCTCACCTCTCTTCGCTCTTCCTCTGCCCACGTCTTGTTTTGACTATTCCTCTCTGACCCTGTTGCTGTTCTTTCATTCACCTCTTCACCCATTTCTGGTAGTGGCACAGACCTCCTTGCGCCGCTCGCTGTAAGTGTGAAAAATCAATATCATCTCAGCACTGCTTCAATTTTCAATTAACGACTTTTAGGTCAGCTTCCCCAGACACATCCATCACGTCGGTTCAGCCTCTACCACACTGGAGGAAAAGAAAAACTCAGACAGGGTTGAACTCTCACAGCTCCTAGACTGTTTCCACAACGCATAATACGATAAGAAATGTGAATCACAACCTGAAAAGATGTATTCTTGTTTAAATAGAGAAAATGTCCTAAAAATTAAAGCCTGCCACAGCTCAGCTCTAATTAGTGTTTCAGTATCTTATCGGTTGTTTCTTTGTGGTAGCCACTCCAAGCTACTCTCTGTATGGCTTACACAATGACTTTTTTAAAATCATTATTTTTATTTATTTATTTATTTTCATTTTTATGTTATTCTGCTTTTGATGACAGTCACAATTATCCTGCAGTGATCATTTCTCCCCTCCAAATCCCGCCTGAATCCTTCCGGTGTGGAGTTTTGCATCGTCTCACCAAAGCTGCTAGCATGCGGTTTAATGTTTGGCATTTCTAAAAACCTCTTTTCACGTGGGCCTAAAAATGAAGACATGACACACATTCTGTAAAACATCAAGTCCTGCCACCATGAAATCCCTCCTCTGTTTTCCATTTTTCCACACAGACTGAGAGGTAAAGACGGGATCTCTTCTCAGCAACACTACATTTCCAAAGTGACATAAACTCAGATTTCTTTCTCATTAAACCAAAGGCAAGGATTCTCTGTTGTGAAATTAACACACGTTGTCAAAAACACCCGTCATGTTCATTCTTTTTCTTTATCGCTTCCCGTTTTTTTTTTTAAACTCGGTTCACTTCCAGTTAACTCTCCTACGCGAACTCGCCGGGATCTGATGCTCCCGCTCTTTCAAGAAAGCAAAACAAGGCCGCGAATTAATGACAGCAGATCAGTGGCAGAAAGTGAATCGTATCTGCTCCACCCTCTGTAGATCCAGACTGCAGGAGCTGAATCATCTTCCTTCTGCGAGCCTTTCAGTCAGCAGACGCTGTCTGATACTGTCCATAATGAAGCTAATTAACGTGGCAATTAAAGCAGCTCTGCAGTGCTGACAATGTCGGACTGTGACCCTCTTCCCTGCGACGTAGGAATGCACAAAGAGGCTCAAAAGAAAACAAATAATCTGGAACTCGGTTCATTTTTTTTTTCTTAATTGGCGCCGTAATGATTTAGATTTTACAGCGAGAACTTAACTCGTCACATAAGTTTTATGAAGATGGATCCTTCTGAAATGACACCAACAAACTCACGATTGTTTCCATTTAAATGCTGGCAAGTCTTCTGCAGTAATGTGTGCTCGGGTCATTTCTCATATTAACCCGTTTTGCTTCAGTTTGAACAAAATATCAACAATTAATACGTGTATTGTTTGGCTTGACATAATCCACGCTTTCTCCCAATTTTCAGAAGAAATACACACGGTGAAAACGTCTGATATGAGCAATAAGTTCTGCCGGCAGTAGATCCGGGTTCAAAGGGAAAATGTCAGATGTTTCTCCACTCTGTCCCAGGGGTGCTTTTCTTTATGTGGCGTCCAAGCTTTTACCCGCTCATTTGTCTCTGCTGTCAGCGGTAAAATGGAAGATTTGAGAAAATCCCTCAGCGCCACACATTTATACACTTTGTGTCCAAGGGAGACACAATGAGAAATGCAGGAAGGTAAACGCCCCATAATTCTCCTCGGATCCTAGTCATTTGTTTCGACACAAATCGAGCTGAGAGCCCCGCAAACATCCAGCGGACCATCCCCCCCAACTCGAAACTGACCATCAACACCTCATATTACCGTGACACTTTTTAATCAAGCTTTAGTTAACTAGCTAATCAACCATTTGCCAACCAATTAAATCTTGTAATTGCCCTACTTAAGAGGTGAAAGTAATTTAATTGCCATGGCTATCTTCACTTTACGGCTGAAAGAAGAGCTGCTGAGCAGTTCGACTGGACCATAATCATTTACTGTTAAGTCAACTACAGGCCATCTGCATTTACAATCTGTCAAGACTGTAACGCATTAGGGTCTGAAATTGCTCAAATGCAAATGCGAAACTTGGTACTGTGACTGCGTAAAATGTAGATGTGAATGTTTTCAAACTGGGATAAAAACATTGATGTTTTCTCAGTTAATTTATTTCCAGTTATGAAATTTAAACATACTTGGTCCATAAATTAAGTTTTCTGTAATACAGTGGATGTGCTAAAGGCACAAAGAAGTCAAAAAAATGACTAAAATCTTCTATTATTTAGAAAGCAATGGATGGACAAGATTAGTTTTCTATAGGGGGATTTGATTTACTGATGATTAACTCTTAGATTTCAGCAGCGTGTAGAAGTCCATGACTATTTCTTCTCCATATTTCTACACAATTCAAAAAGGTGAAAAGAAGGAGCTCCAGACATGGGCGGTCATATACTGGGGCTGACGGGGGCCAGTGCCCTTGTAAAACTGGCCCCTGCCCCCATTAAGGGTCTTATACTGAAGAGATATTATGAATTCGGTTTCTGATGATGTTTGTTGGGACAGAAGCCGTAACTAATTGGCTCCTTGGAACAACCAGCTTCAACGTTTTACTTAAATAATGAATTAAAAAGTAAGGTGTTGCTCTTCTAGATTTAACAATGAAATATCGCCTTGCTTTTTTTGTTCTGTGCCCTTCACTAGAGAATAAAAACAGACATTAATTCCGGAGGTTTGGTAAAGACACTTTAAAAGATGAAATTTTTTCTGGACATCATTGTTTCATTCTATGTTTTCTTTTTTTGCCGCAGTGTAATGCTGCCTTAAGGGATTGGTGGCGTCCTTAGTAGATTTTCCACATGCTGCCCATGCATGTGTGGGGTATTCTCAGGGTACTCTGGGTTCTTCCTCCTTCTGAATGACGTTAGGCATGAGTATGCGTTTCTCTCTGTGGGTCAAATGAAAGACTCAGCAGACACCCAAGATCGCCCTTTCAATTAGAGGTGACTCCAAGTCAGGCTCCAAGTATTTGTCCAGCTCCCGCATAAGCATGCATAAGATTAGGGGAGCATAACTGAGGAGCTGGAAAATGAACATAGCTTGACTAAAAATACAACAAATAAAACCAAGGATTTGAAATGCAGCATGTGTTTATGTCAGGGTGTTATATCTGGGTACGCTGTGCTCTCCATGCTAACTTCGCAGCGTATCTTTTCACACCATGTAATATTAATGACACGATAGCATCTGTTATGTTATTTCCTTTAGTCATTTATACCTTCATCTGTTCACTCCCCATACTTCTGAGGTATATTTTGTACTGGTGTCTGTCCAGGTTGACTTTTCCCAGTTGATGGTTCTAATAACTCGATCCAGTGGGAGTGGACCATTCCTAATGATAACACTTTGCTGGATCTGTGTTTTATTCAACAGGGAGCATATCACAAAGCAGTTCTCTGTCCAACAGACTAACAGATTCACTCAGACTGCACACACTCCTCTATCATCTGATGTTTAATTGCATTGTGATTCCAGCTCTTTTTGGCAAAATACATTGGAGATGAGCACAAAAAAACTGATGGATTTCCTATTTAATTGATTGAAATACTAAATCCGACTGGATGTATAGCAAATAATGTGATCGACGAGTGGTGGGGATTTGAGGCTCCACTTTGCATATACTGTTGAACTTTATAGCCATTATTATCCCACTTGGAGGCTGTAACTCGTGATATAGAGACATTATAAATATTTATAAGATGCTGCATTGAGGAATATGTGTGAATAGATCTGAGAGACAGTTAAATATTTGTGAAGCGTCCCAGTTGGTGTTTGGTGATGACTTCCACGCCTCAGTAAATGCACAAGATGGAAGAATGCTGAAGATTAATAAGTGACTCTTTTCCAATGACGTGAATTTGTTAAATTATTTAAATAGTGAGCAAAGGTGTTACTGGGGAAACATTTCCATCAACTCACATCTAAAAATATCTTGTACCTGTCTTCATGGAGAGATAGAAATTACACAAGCATTTTTGTAATGTTTAGTTTACAAAGGACAAAAAAGGGAAGTACATCAATCCTTGTTTGGATTTATGAGATTTTTCTGATTTATGACTTATTTATGCATTGAAATATGTTTAGTTGATGGGAAATGTGTCTTTTAGGCAAAGTTATTATCATGGATTTAAATCAAATTTTATCACACAATGTAACATACCATGAATGATGTATATTTGTAGACATGGCAAGACTATTAATACATCTTAAATTCAAACTGCAAACGTCAATGCAAATTAATATGATTTTATGCCTTTTTATTTTTAACCACATACTTCTCCAACTCAAAACTGCAATAAAGGACATTAGGTTGTTTCAAAATAAGACTTCTTATAACTTCTTCTTTTATGCAAGCACTCTCACAGCAACGAAATCTGATTTTGTTCATTTTGAAACTCCATATTTGCTCATGTACTTATACCACTGCTCACCATCTTTACCTCATAGCTTGGAACAGCTTTACTATTTAGACTGGACGACAAAGGTTTTAAATTTAATAATAATGATGCATTTTATGTGACAGCGCCATTACAAAACACCCAAGGACACTTTACAAGATTAGAAACACAAATTAAATAGTAAAGAAATGACTACAAGACAACAAAACCTCAAAATAACTACATGGTTAACTTGAACAGATGAGTTTTGAGTTGTGCTTTGAAGGTCAGAATTAAGAGAGCCAATATTATGGATGTCGGGGGGGAAGAATGCCCCAGAGTTGGGGAGCAGAGTAAAACGGACAAGAGGCACGCAGAAGAAGAACGAAGGGAACGTGAATGGCAGAAGATCAGACCAATAAGGAGGAGCAAGGCTGTGAACTAAAGATTGTGAAGTTTACATAAAGTTGGACTATTAATAACATTAAAAATCATCCTACAGAGTGATTAGAAGAAAACTCTCGAAACGTTGTATATAAATTAGCCTCTCTTCGCTTCTCCTGTGCTTCATTTATCAGAGCTTTCTGTTTCTTGATGACTTTGTCCACTTTTGTCATCCATGATTAGTAGCACACATCCTTAGCTTTTATTAGAAGGAACAAGACTGAAATCTCTTCTTTTCACAAATGGCTGACATGAAATTTGTAGGTCACCTTGCCCTGCTTAGGTGTTGAGAAGCACTCACACTTATATCTGACACAGTGCCAGGGGTCTCGCCGTACCCAGATAGGGAACAGGATGTTATGCAGCTGCAGGCACGTTTAATTTGGGTTGCCTAACACTCTGTGTTCTCCAGAGCTGCTAGCAGCACTGAGAAAATGCCTTTGCCTCACCTCAGTAGTGAGGAAAAGAAATAGTAAAAGTTGTTCAGAAGATGTGAATGAAGTAGATTTCTTGTAGATGTAGGAGGCATCTCTCTACAGCGAGGGCGACACGGTGGACAAACTCAACATTTATTCATGGATGACAGGAGGCCACCATCCACACACACACACCTTGTAAAGAAGGGCACTCTGGAGTAACCAATTAATCTAACAATCAGTGTTTTCTGACTGTGAGGAACAACAATCCTAAACATTATTAAATTCTGCCCTTTACAGATTTCTAGATTTTTGTTTTCTAAAGCATATCACTTCATCTGTACAGATGGCAATAAATAAATAAATCTGCAGTTTGACAACACATTAATTATTTAAGAAATATTAGAAACATTTTTCAGAGAAAAGAATAGCTTTCTCTGAGAAAAAGATAAGAGACTACTGTTATGTCAGGTGATTATCTCATAAAACATAGAGGGAATTTGAGGATCTTTAGGTTCCTGATGGCCTTGAAATGTATTGTTGGGACAAAAAAAAAAAACTTTTAAAAATGATCCCAACAACAATGAAGGAACTAAAAAGAAAAAAAAAATACATGAATTATGTTGTATAAATCTTTGAAGAAGAAAAAATCTAATGAAGAACTTGTAATTGCAATCAGTCAATCAAGTTTATTTTTACAGCACATTTCAGCAAAAAGGCAGTCCAAAGTGCTTCACATCATAAAAACACAAAAATACGAAGTCAGAACACACAGTCAACTACTGAAGCACAACATTTCGTCTGGTTGCATTGTTACACATCACAATATTTATCAATGTTTCACTTAAAATGTTTCAAAAGCCACTCTAATCAGGTGTGTTTTAAGACTTGATTTGAAGGCACTCAGTGTTTCAGTTGTTTTGCAGTTTTCAGGAAGTTTTTTGCAGATTGAATCTGAATGTTGTTTAGTTCTGGTTCTGGAGATGCAGAGCAGACCAGAACCAGAAGACCTGACAATAAACAAATGAAATAATATTTTTTGTGCCATCCAGGACTACAAAATCTGCTGGACACCTCATATAAAGTTCGTAAGAATAACCTGATGATTGCCTTCCTGTGCAGTTCCACTCGATTCTCATCTCCCTTCAGTGCTCCATCTGGGATTTCTCCCATTGAACTCTAAATCCCCAGCTGAATTTCAGCCGAGTCAATTAGTGAACAGAAGAAAGAGTTGTGAACGATAACATGAGTTTTCTGCTCTGCTTTAAAACTATATAGTCTGCACATGGGTATGGTTTGGCAATGGCCCTTTATTGACAGGTCTATGTGTGTGTTATTTGAACTATTGATATAATATATACTATAATGTGTATTTTGAACAAAGAACAACAAATAGAATAAATAGTAGGAATTGAAAAAGTGTGAACTTCTCACGTCTTTTTGAAAAAAAGCAACTAAAATGACTGAGGATTCACAAAACATCGTTTTGTTTTCTTATGTACGTGCTTACACGCATGTGTGCCTGTCATTTATTCTTGTTTTCCTTTTGTTTTATAATTTCATACACATTTGTTCAAATATAAATAATATCTGAAAAAGCCTGGCAGATGTAGCTTCTAGTTCCCATCCATTGATATCTGAACCCAAAACACATTTGTTTTTGAGGTAGACATAACAAGAGGTGAGCTCCCAGCCCCCCACAGTCTGCAATGCTCCGCAGACAAAAAGGTCAGCCAGAGTCGTGCACCATAAAGGGAGACCACGGTCAATGAGTTCCTCTAAAGTTCAACCACATTCAGCAGAGGCCCACCCTGTCTCCTCTGTCTCTCCACTCTGCGCTTCCAGAGTTTTGTGCCAACATGTGCTTCATTGTCTGCACGTGTTTGTGTGGGACTGAGCGCCGGAGACAGAAAGAGCAGAAATGACTGAGATTTTCAACATTTTCTTTAATAAACAAGGGAGGTTGTTGTCAAGTGGGGGTTGGGGGGAGTGGAGGGGCTCCATACTGACCCTGAGGCAGAGTGACCCCAGGGTCGGAACAACAGGAAGGAAGTCACATGACACATTGAAAACCCAGTCTGTGAGAGTGTGTGTGCAAAGTGCAGACGAACAGCGAGGGAGCAAAACGCCGGGGTGACTGGGGGAAGGGGCCGATTCTGTTCTTTGCACTCTTGTTTTTTTTTTTTTTTTTTTTTTTTCAGTCTGACGCAGGTGTCTGCAGACATTGCTGGCACTGCCCCAGGTGTGGATTACAGCGTTAAGACCACTACAAGGGTTTGATGCACTGAGACGAATTTGAAGCAGATAAAAGAAAGAATTGTTTTCTGTAACATTTTTTGAATTTTATGCAAAATTATTATTTTTTTTTTTCACTTATCTGCTCAGGTTAGTTAGAAAAGCAATGAAACTGCCCACCTATGGTTGCTTACAACCAAAACAAATTATAGCATGTTTTCACATTTTGACACTATAAACCCAAATTTATTATATTTCTTTGTAACAGTAAAATACAAAAAATAAAACCTTGCGTTCCAGCAAAACAAAGCAAAAATGACTTTTAACTATTACTAAAGTCTGCTATTTGGTAGCATTAAGATTATTTATTAATCTACAGTGACTGTCGCTGCTTTCGCTCTTCTCTGGATGTAATTACTCACCTAAAACAAAATGAGGCCAAACATAAACATCACTGTTACAAAGAAAAATCCAGCAGCCTACAACTTTCAATGCAAAAAAAAAAAAGGGCACCTTGTTTGGCACATTAATAATATTCAACACTCTGCATGTCGGTTTCCCGAACAATGAAATTGGCAGCAACAGAAAATAGCATAGCAACCACACCACACGGCACTGTTGGTCAGTCACATAAAATGAAAATAAAACACAGTGAAGTTTGTAGATTTAACATGTCAAAATGTGAAAATACTCAAACATTTAGATTTTTTTTTTTTTTTTTTTTTTTACAGTTCCCAGGATACAGCCCAGTCAAGAACATGTTTGGGTGTTGGCTTGGGAATTTTATTGGAAGTGTCAACCTCTTCTTTCATGAGAGACAGAGCATCACAAGCAGTGGTCATTAATGACTAAATTTATTGGTCCCTTATGTCATAACAGAGCCATGGAGTAATGTAGGGTCATATAAAAGCAGGTTGGAGGAAGTGTTGGTTTATTGGAGGGTTGTTACACTTTGACTTTTTAATGCATCCTATTACAAAAATCTCTTAGTGACTATTAGGCCGTTTCACCCAGATATCTGACTTTACTGACATAAAGAGCATCTCTGTATAAAAATGATTCCCTGACTAATCCTGGTGGACAGTGAACCAAACACAGTCAACTTATGTTATTTTCCACATTGAGCTGAGGAACAATCTTGAAGGTTCAAAAACCTTCGATGTGAGACCACGATTCTCTGCTGTATTCTAATTGATGGTAGATGTTTACAAGTATGTAACATTTGTGGAAGAAAGATAATTTCCTCAGTAAGTTATTCACAGTTTTTAAATCTAAAAAGATACATTTTATCATTATGCCTTTCTGTTTTATTTTTAGTGTCTTTATTTTCTGTATATTTTTTGCAGCTACTGCTTGGGCGTTCAGTATTATTATTTATTCCTTGCAGCACCAAATGGTTGGATAAGATTGTGCCTTGCTGCTTATTTAGATTAAAAGAAAAACCCAACTTATCTTTGGATAATTGTGTAACTTTCCTGTGAGAGCTTGTGCAGACTTGAAACTGGTGCTAAACAAGGTTGAGCTCAGGTGATTTGTCAAATCGAATTACGACGCAACGCACGGCATTATCTGCCAAAGAGATGCCAACTCCTCTGCAACAATCCACACCAAAAATATGTTTAAAAAAAAAAAAAAACGGTTTGTCTTGTACTGTTGAACAATCGCTCCGCAGCTCTAAACTATTCATTTAAATTGTCATGAAACAATAGGAAACTTACACAAACTGACATTTAATGAGATTTGGAAATATTGTGAGGAATCTCTCGGCCTCGAACGCAGCAGCTGTGTTTGGGTGTCGCTACGACTCTGGTCTAGTTTTGCGTATTTACCCTCCGGCTGTTTTATCTCTCCACTCCCTCTGTCGACACCGATAGCGATCAGCGGAAGTCTTTATGACTTCCGTTATGGCTGAATAATCATTGTCCTTGGACTTGCACACGCACGTACTCTCGTGCTCGTGCACCCTTCCCACGTAAGGCCCTGCTACTGGCCGCCACGTTCCGTGTCAAATAAAGGAAGGAGGTTATTAGCTTCCTGAAGGGCTGACAGGAGTGGCAAGGACAAGATGGGGTCAGCAGTGTAATGAGTAGCCGTTAGTCAAAACACTGCTTCCTCCTTGACCTTGGTTTTGCTTAATGCTACAAGTCATTGTTGTTGTAAATCATTGCCTAATCAAGATGCAATATACCCCACCAAAAACAACATATGCCCATATAGGGAACATGTGTAGTTGCTGCTGGAGAATGACCGTTTCTGTTTTTCTATTCCTTTTTTTTTTTTACAACTGTTGTATTCTGTTTGGCTTATTATGAATCAAAAACTAATCAGAAGGAAACCAACAAAAATATAAACTGACTTATAGAAGTTAAAGTTTTGGATTGTTGGTAGTATGAATTATTGCCCATGGGATGTTGACTGGTGACAAGTTCAACTCCTGGCAGCTCGAATGCTAATTCATTTGCAGTTTATATCTTTCTTCTGTTTTTTTTTTTTTGTTTTTTTTTTAAATTGCATGTAGATGTTTCAGATGATCAAACACATTTTAATATTACATATGCATATTATAGAACGGAAATACAAAATGTAGTTTTTAAACAAAAGGTATATTTATGAAGGGAAATAATCTATTCAAGCAAAACCAAGAGGAGAAATTGTATAAAAATAATAGCTCATGCCCTTAACTAAAGAAACTCAATAACAGAGGGAAAGTCATCTATCAGTCTGGAAAGGGTGACAAAATAAAAGTAAGGTCAGAGTTCATGGTTCAACAATAATAGAGACTGAGCAAAGTGTGTGTGTGTGTGTGCTTTTTTTTTACAGTTTTGGAAGACATAAAAAATGTCCATCTCACATTTTCAATAAAAAACATCTTCACGATATCTAAAGATTGGACCTGACTGTAATGCTGCAGCCTGACCTCAACTGTGATGTTCAGCCTCAAAAAACCATGCAGAATCAGCAACAAAGGAAGAAATTAACCTCTGGTATGAATCTAAAAATGTATTTTTAATTGCCAAAAAGTATTTAGAAATGTGCATTCTGTCAGAAATTAGTTTTAGATTAGATTTGGGAAATATGCAGTTGTTGAATTAAAACACCCAAACAGGGGGATGCCTGACAGAAATCATGAAGGCTCCTCAATACTAAGTGATTAGACAGGGTAGGAGGTTGAGAGGCTCTCTGAGCAAGGATACATCAGGGCTGAAACACTAAAACATTAAAACTGCCCTGACCTTCAACCTGCCACTGCTGTCAGAGACTGTTGTTTGTATGGATAATTATCAGGGCTTCGGTGAGTGTTTGCACGTGGACACATGAAAGGCCACACACCACAACAACAAACATGTAGCATGCCAATTTTTAGATTACCAAAATACCAAGCCCTCTTTTTTTACCATTTGTCCAGCGGCAATTAAATTGTGTGAGTCTGATTTTATGTGCATGAGTGTGATAGCTGAAAGTGTAACAGGTTTAAATAGTCACGGGTGGTGCATTGTGAAAATGGTGCAAAAAAAAAAAAAATTATTACAAGGTGAAAAAAAAAGTAAAGCACTAAAAAGACAGTTTTTACCTTCAGGTTATGAAGGTTTATGGAGACACCCCAATATCATTACCACAGGAGAGAAAAAAAAGACAAACTACGTGCAACACACATGGCACAGAGTCTCATAAACTGAAAACGCATCCCCTTCCACTATTTCTTTCGCAGAAACACACTTTCTCAATCCTGCCCTCAGCACAACTTTGTTCCAGCCAGCAAGTGGGTTTAAAAACAAATGACGTGCTCGGCCTTTTATTATGTTCCGGACACTGTTTTTCCCTGAGGCTGGAATGCGGACAGGAATGTGTTGTTGCTCTGCTACCGCTCAAAGGCTGAAAAAACCTACCGTGCTATCAAGCTCAAGGAGAAAGACCAGAACCAGCAAGACGAGAGCAGAGAGAAATCAAGTGAGGCGACTTAAAGAGAAGCTGGGGGATAACAATCCATTACTGTTTGAGCGTAAACCGAGGGGGGTAGGGAGCTCTCGGAGTACTTGGAGTTGTCATTGAAGGCTCACTGTTTTCCACTGGCCTACTCTGTCTCTCAGTCGGTCTCTGGCTTTCATTGCTGCTGTCGTGATGCTCCGCTCTCAGACCACTGCCAGGCCTTACATAACTCCCTCTGTGTCTTTGGATTGCCCATCTAAGCGTTACTCCTGTTATTTTCCCACTTCGTGCTCTGTAGTTGTGCATGCTGGATGCACCTCTGCTTCGCAAAGTCTGCCTTGAAACGAGCTTTAATAGCTACACGAGACCAAATCGAGACCAAACGTCTCGATTTACATTGCATAGGAACACTTCTTACTCTAATATAGGCATAATGTCGCAAACTTTCTTCTAGCTTGATATTAAATGCAGACACATTCACTCCTGAAGACAGATTAGAGTGAATGTTGAACTATTTTATTTGCCAGTTTGTTTTTGTTTGTTTTTTTTTGCTTTCTTATAAAAATCACCAGATTTATTGACCCACTATATTCAACAGTGAGCATGAGATCATTTTCCCAATTCATTTCTTTTGGTTTTTGCCTGACATCTAACTAAAGCACATGTTTTTTTTGTTTGTTTGTTTGTTTTGTGTTTTGTGGAGATTCCTTTAGCTTTAATTAATGCCATGCATTTAGTATTTGATGATAGGAGAGGAAAAGCTTTTTCTTGTCATTTCTTCCAAATAAATGTGGTTCACAGCTAGTGCTTAGAGGTTGTTATAAACAATCGGTGATTTTGATTTCTTTTACATTCTTGTCGCCATGTCTGGTGTCAAGATAAAACAATAGGTCCTTGTCCAGCTTAGTTTTTCACAGTTTAGGTTTTTTCAAACTTTTTGATTGTCTTATTTCAATGGTATGTTCCCCAGTGTTTTAAAGAGAAATGGGCCTATAAGTGTCAAATCATGTTTATTCCCACAGGGTAATTAGAAATCATAAATCGCTACTTTAAAGGTCCTACAAAATCTAATCAGCTCAAAAAGTAAAATTTTAATTATAAAAGCTACAGTTAAATTTATTTAGTTAGATGTACAGATAAGTAAGACTCACGTTGATGCTGTGATTTTGTACAGCCAGCCTCATATGAGTGATTAAAGCTCTCTAAAAAAAAGCTGAAAAATTGCACTACACTCGGATTCAGACTGCAAAACCTTGTAGGAGAGGTAATGTGTGGATATCCATCAAGCTTTTTAGCTTAAGCATACTGAGAAAGGGATTATGCTAGATGTTGCAAATAAGTCTTCCCTGCAGTTCCCTCTATTGCAATGTTTTCCTAAAAGTTTTCTCCAGACTTTCCAGGTGAACTAACATAGCAACCACTGCGATCACTTCAGTGATTTTGTGTTTAAAGTTGGAAGATCTAGAAAGATTCTTGAATTACGCCTCAAAAACACAGAACAGCAGAACAATGCATTTCTCAATTCTTAAAGGGACACAAGCAAATAGATTTTAAAAAGTTGGAATAAATTTCACAGTTTGCAAAGTGGCTACCAGCTCTCTTTCCTGATTTTTGAGAGACTGCCCAGTCCACCAAGACATTCAGGATAAAGTTGCTTCCCAGAAGTTATACTTCCCAGAAGTTGTGGTTCGCCACAGCCTATAGGACGGTGGAATGTCACAGAGTCTCGCTGTAGTAAACACAGACTCGCCTTATTGGAGCAATGAGGGGAATGCACTTTTCCTACACTTTTAGAAATACAACTCTGTTTTTGTTTGCATCTTTTTTTTTTATTTATTTATTTCTTACCATTTATCTAATTTATCAATTAGGAGGATTTTTATGACTAAAAGTGTGAAATTCTAGTTTTTGGAAAAGATCGATTGAATTGGAGGTTCTTAATTCCAGTCAAAATAACTACTGATACTTCATCAGGTTAACAAAAGCATTTTAGATAATTTTATGCTTGCAACTTTGTGCAAAGAATAGCCTCTTAAGAGAGAGAAAATTTCATGTGGAAGAGCATTACTATACTACTCAGAGACATAATCTCAACCCAGCTGAACAACTTTGAATAAATTCAATAAATAAAATATAATTGTAACCTTCCAATTGCCTTCAGATCGTAATAAAACCAAGATTAAAAGCAGAAAAAAACTCAATATAATATTTTTCCAACTTGAAATATGACGACTTTTCCTAGATTGACCACAGCATTTTTTTAATATTCCCTTGTAAACTGTGCTAAAAATTGTTTCCAATGGCTCATTTTGAAGTTACAGTCATGTTGCATTGAAGCCATAATCACAAAGTCAATTACACAGACCACAAAGATGTGAAAATGCTTGAGTTTGACCAAAGATTTGTCAGCAGCAGACAAAAATATGACAAAGCATGCGGTATTCTCCAGCTGAAGTCACTGCCTGAGCACGGCCTGGATTAAGAGTCAAAGGGGTGGCACTGTAGATGAGGGCTTCTCAGAATGTGGGGAATTAGAAACTCATGAAGGCACAAATGCTGGTCAGCATTTGTGCCTTTTTGTCATTCTTAGCATTCATTTAAGTCAGGAGATTGAAAGCAAGGAGAGACCTTAAACATGCAGGGCAGGAGTACTTGATGACCAGGTTTGGGAACGACTGCTCTGGGTCTCATCAGAATGTCGGAAACTCTGGAAATAGCAAAAACAGCCGAGACGGTGCTAAAAAGTGAAACTAGGTGAATCAATCAAAGAGTGTGTGAGGCCGGCTGAGGACGGGGAGGACGGGGGGGAGAGGGGGATAGGATGAGGAATGGGTGGATGGCCTTTCTTTTGATCCTTCATTGACTGATGCTTCATTCAGTGTGTTGGCTGAGACCACCTGGGGGACCCCAGGGGAGGCTCTGTGTTTGTTTATTGGCACTCAGGGGGGCGGGGAGGGGATTGGTATCATTCGGCCATAGAAGGCTGTCAGCTCCACGGCCTTCCACACTGAGGTGATTGAAGGAAACCGGTGGCCCAGTTCCAGAGAGTGTCAGTGTCTCAGGGGTTCTCACCAAACCTGCTGTGTGATTTCAATGATGGAAAACAGCTTTCATTACACAGATATTGGAGAAGCCAAACAAGGGAATCTTTTGTGCCTTGAGTCTCATTCTGGCATTGTTGCCAATGAAATTAATAGTGAAGTGGGGGGAAATTAATCCACACCTCTGTTAAGTGAATGCTTGGGCTCTGCTATCTCTTTGCCTTGAAAACAAGAGGCCTTGTGTAGTTCACTTGTGTGTTTCCCTAATTATTTATTTATCTCCCCCTACCACTACCAGTCTCCGTCATTCAGCGGATAGGGTGGTAATTCCCAAATGAGAAACCCATCCCCCTACTTGCCCTGTGTCCATCCACCAAATCCTGTTCAACACCTCAGCGAGCAGATTTGTGGAAGAGCCTCTCAGACCTTATATAAAGGTCATCACTGGTTGAATAAGTTTTTTTTTTTTTTTTTGGTGAAATAAATGAGTGTGTAAATAAAAATAATGGGACAATTGTCCTTCACTTCTCTCTTTTTCCGTCTCTCCTCCCATCCCTCTGTGGCGTTCAAACATAGCAACTGTAAAGACAAACGTAGAGTTATCTCAAGAATGACTTTTCGAGGACGCCGTCCCAGTGTGACATAGAAACAACACGACCTTGATTGACTCTGTGCGTCATATGGAGAGCAGCTGAGATAAGATGCAGACCCTGAGAATTCAGAATATTATCAAAGATAAAGAAAAATGTAGATGGGGAGATGCAGAGATTGGAGAAAGCAAAAACCTTTGAGGTCATCAATTAAGTTGGGAAATAAAAGGCGAGACAAGAAGTCGTGATTCTGCAGAAGAACACAGGGAGGGAAAAAAAAGCAATGTATTGTCATGTAGGTGTGTGGGTATGAAATGCCAGAAAAATAGGCAGCTCTCCTTGATTCAATTGGCCAGGTACACAATATTCCACTGCACAGTGTTCCTGTGCTCTTCCAACTAATTATTGAGCAATATTACTAACTGTCTTGTTTGTGTCTCCCTAAAGAATTTCCTGGAAAACAAGCGTGTCAAATTTTCCGCAGAGGAATAACACCACATTCCAAGATGTGTTTTTATAGAAGCTGATTTTTCTACCTGAAGTTTTACGCAAAACAAAGACACAACAGGTTCAGTCATATGACAGTAAAATTATTACTAAGCAAGGGAAAGAGCTCTGCTGTGTAATCAACAAACTCCCCACGTTCATTTGCAAAGTAAACATTGGAAAGGCAAATACAAGAAGTTCATTTGAGATTATAAAAAATAATAATAAAAAAAACCCACAGGCATGACAAACAGGAATGTGTGTGTTTCCATATTTCTCTACAATATTACCTATGGAGATTTCAGATTGTAAGAAGAGTATTGAAAATCAGTTGTGCTTTTCATTCGTTTCACAGTTTTGAACTTGTGATCATAATGCAACAAAATGTGGAAAGCTTCAAGATATGTCAATTCTTTTGCAAAACATTGTACATCTTATGCATTTTGCATGTAAAAATGCCCGTTTTATAGAAGACATTTGCAAAAATGCTGTCAGAGATCGAAAAGACCAATGTGCTCGCAGCGGGCGTTGCTAAGTTTTGGAGCATGCGCTTAAAAATGATGCAATACACCACAGTATCATATGTCTAAATTGGCATGGACAACCCTTTGATAGTTGAAATTATACTTGTATTTTGCTTGTGTCATGCCTACTGTCACAATGGTCGCCAACAAGAATTTGACCTTGTACTATCTAGAGGACAAGGACTGAGACGATTTTGTAAGATGCTTAATTTTGTGTCAAGAAAACAATTTCTGTGTTGAGTGGGCATTCTTTTAAAATGGGCCCAAAGTATCAGATCCCTCATCAGACTTACCGGAGTCTCTGGGTAATATTCATCCTTTGTGTTACACCAGACACACCTGAAATGTTTTGACTTAAATTTCATCTGACCAAATCACATGGTTTCACTCTAATCAGTTATCATAGATAGCAAATGGTTTTCCCCTCATATGCTTCTCAAACTGGTTGACAAATGGTATAAAAAGCTGCCCAATATGTTGTTCCTTATATTTCCTACAGATAGCTTTGGATTTTTTTTTTTTTTTACGTGCTTTGACATCATGACCTCTGTGTGCGGTAACAAGATTTACTTGGAACCCAACCTGGAATTGGTTGTCAAAGTTTTTTTTGTTTTTTTTTTTTCCATTCCTCTAACTCTACAGATGGCCAAGTTTAGATAAATAGCCCTTTCCTGACTCAAAAGATCAACACATATCTCCTTCTCTAGAAGATCACTTTTTTGTTGTTGTTTTTTTTCCCCCCTCTCTTGCGCTCGGGGAAGGCGGACGCTTTTTTCCTCTGC